>NC_044060.1:27547814-27757814 GCF_902167405.1 Gadus morhua | reverse complement strand
GCTATACCGCCCCCTCCCTACCGGACTGAGGCGATCCGATCCGTACCGCACCCTGCAGTGGAAACGCGGCATTAGTCACCCTCCCTCCATGACACCCCCCCATCAGCCCCCTCCTTCACCCTTCCCCCCCGCACCCCCACCCCATCACCCTCGCCCCCCCTCATCACCCCCCCCTCACCCTCCCTCCATCACACCCCCACCCCATCACCCTCACCCCCCCTCGTCACCCCCCCTCACCCTCCCAGCCCACCCTTCATGTGTGTGTGTGTGTGTGTGTGTGTGTGTGTGTGTGTGTGTGTGTGTGTGTGTGTGTGTGTGTGTGTGTGTGACACACAGAGAGAGAGAGAGAGAGAGAGAGAGAGAGAGAGAGAGAGAGAGAGAGAGAGAGAGAGAATTAGGAGCCTTTCCCCAATACTTTTATGGCCTCTTAAGTGATACTTCCCAGGCAGGGGCCGCCTGACGACTCCAAACACACACACACACACACACACACACACACACACACACACACACACACACACACACACACACACACACACACACACACACACACACACACACACACACACACACCTGTCTCTGGACGTGGAGGAGCTGACGGGCGAGGTCACGACAGAGCCTCCATCGTGAGGGACCGTGAAGAAGCGTGACTTCTTCAGGTCCACCTTTTCTGAGAGGGACAGCCTGTGTGGGGGGTTGGGCACACACACACACACACACACACACACACACACACACACACACACACACACACACACACACACACACACACACACACACACACACACACACACACACACACACACACACACAGTGTTGCTGGTGAGTAGTGCCAGCACTGCGGTGTACTTCCATTTAAACTTTGCACAATATACAAACCCCCCCCGAGGCTTTTTGTTGTGGTGTGTCGTAACCCGAATGAGCCGGTCATGCTTCCAATCAAAGCGCTCCCACCGGTGCCTCAATTACAGTTTTTTTCTTGCTTTTTTTTTTTTTTTCTATGCTTAGACCAAAGCAACACAACTTGAAGTTTTTGTTTCTATACCTTAAACACATGCAGGGCTCTACGCTAACTTTTTTTTTCAGGAGCACTCGTGCCCCTAAGTTTAAAAAGTTAGGAGTTAGGAGCACAGGAAAAAAAATGGGGGCGCAATAGGTTTTTGTTTAGAACATTTATTAGCGTGCAGAAATTGCACACACCAACAGAACCCACTTACTAAAGCAAAATTAAGACAAATAAATAGACAAGATTACATTCAGGCTACACAAAACAGCACCCAATACAGTAACATTTCGTGATTGCTTTTTTCTATAGAATGACTAGAAGACCTTCTGGGGGCGGAGACCAACGCCTGTTCACCCAACAGCAGGAACTTGCCATTGTGGACCTGGTCCGAGCAAACAATGCAATCCGTCTCAACAAGCTACAGCAGCATATACTTGCAGATAGAGAAGTATTCAATAACATAGAGCGAGTGAGCATTTCCACTATCAGACGCATCTTGGTAAAGCACCAAATTACCATGAAGCAATTGTACAGGGTCCCATTTGAGAGAAACAGTGTCAGGGTCAAAGGACTTCGACGTGAATATGTACAGGTAAGTGTTACAGTCCTTTACATTTACAATACAGTATTGGAGTCATCCAGTTACAGCTGAATATGTGCCATTGTATCAGTACCACATAGATACATTCAGAGAGGTACCAGGTACCTGTTCGATTGGGTGGGGGTTCTGTATGTGTAGTACTATAGTTGAGTGTTTTGAGTAATGCCATCTAAACTATGTATTGCATGTATTTTGTTTTGTTACAGCTAGGGATGCAGGATATATCGGCTATGTACGATATATCGATATAATTTCCACGGGGATACAAGATTTGACAATATCGTTTATATCGATATGCGTTAAAATGGTCAGTTTCCCCCTCAAGCGTCTACAGCGCTTGCCTTGGAGACTGTGAGCGCGACCCCTCCCCCTCCCACTCTGTCTTTCCGAACGTGCGTGTGCAAAGACGCCTCATTCCCGCCCCCGCCGCCCCCTCACAACACAATAAGCATGGATGATACCCGTAAAGAAAACGAGACGGCGGCGGTAGACGAAATTGTTTCAAAGAGGAGAAACAACGGCTCCATAATGTGGAAATAGTTCGGGTTTAAAAAAAAAACAGATGAGCAGCAGCTGCAGGTCATCTGTAGAGAGTGTAGCAAAACCGTTGCGACTAAAAGTGGAAGCACGACAAATCTGTTCCACCATTTACAGCAGCGGTACAAAGTGCAGTATAAGGAATGCGTAAAACTCCGTGGCTTTGCTGCTGCATCACCGGCCGCGATAGTTTCTTCTGCCCCGAAACCAGGGCCGGCGCTCGGCATATGTGTTGGGGGCGCCCTCTGGTGACGCTCTTAATTAATTAATTAAAATATACGAAACAAGCGAAATGAAACCAAACATGTTCCCAAATGGAACGGAGAAGGGAGGGGGCGGGGGATTAAAGTTACGGCGCACTGAAACCCTCACCGTAGTACACAGGACAATGCGACGAAGCCAATGCTCTTATTGGTAGCTAATGTGTGTAACCTACAGCTTTATAATGTTTTGCATAGGTGATTATTTTGTGAAGAAGGTGAAAAACGTCCCTTTTTTTTAACATGTTCATTCAATTCTGTTGAAAATAACGATACAAAATCACATGTTGCAGTCATACTGACCTATGTTTTAATAAAAGTGCTTGCAACATCTCACATGTGGCTTTTGACTTAGAAAAAAAACATCTAACCCACTCTATAGAAAATATCGAGATATATATCGTATATCGCCATTCAGCCAAAAAATATCGGGATATCATTTTTTGCTCATATCGTGCAGCCCTAGTTACAGCGCATCTTGGAGATGGATGGAGCTGCACAGCCTCATGAATTGATTTACATTGATGAGGCTGGATTCAACCTCAGCAAAACAAGACGACGGGGTCGTAACATAATTGGCCAAAGGGCAATTGTGCAAGTCCCGGGGTAGCGCGGGGGAAATATCTCATTGTGTGCTGCCATAAGCCTTCAAGGGCTACTGCACCATCAAACAAAACTAGGTCCCTTCAATACCGAACATATAATACAATTTCTGGATGCACTTCACGATGCAGCTGTACAGGACAGACCAGAGCAGCCCAGGTTTGTTGTTGTCTGGGATAATGTTAGTTTCCATTGGGCTGCTCTGGTACACAACTAGTTCACCAACCATCATCAATTTGAAGTCCTATACTTGCCCCCTTACACATCATTTCTAAACCCCATAGAAGAATTATTTTCGGCTTGGAGATGGTGCGTATATGACCGCCAACCTCATGCTCGCATGCCTCTTCTGTTTATCTCTGTATTTCTCTGAATTATTTTCTAACCAACCAACATCTTAATACATGACAATTACCCCTCCCCCCCCCAAGACTCCAGTTAAACCTAATCAAGTGTTCCCTTAAACATTTCAACCAGCATATGCTGTTGGAATTGGTCATTTTAAGAATGGCAAACACTTGCTTGTGCGACTTTAAAAATGTAATCTCTCTCTCTCGAATTTGAAATACAAGTAGATTAAATAATTATTTCATATATCTCTCTACTTAAAAAGTAGTTACACTCAGATTTCCCTTCATGTGACGACCCAATATTGGTCAGCTGTCTCTTTTAACATGGTTTTGTCCCCAGATTACCACTCAAACACACACTTGGTGAAAATACACCATAAAATCTGCTTTTATCTGAAGAAAACACATTTATCACAATTGTACAATTTAAAACCATGTAAATCACCACAGAACCTCAATTTAAGTTACACAAGCTAGAAAAAGTTGCAAAACAGCTACACAACAAAAACAAAAATCAGCACTAAAAAACACATATGAAACATTTCACCAAAATGGGTCATTTTACGCTTTTGGAGTCCTCATCCCTATACTTTAAAGAGCCATCAGCACAAACAAACACACAGATGAAACATTTCACCAAACAGGGACACGTCATATGTGTCTCTGAAGGCAGATGCCCTGTAAGCTTTAGGAGTCCTTCAAAGAGTTAATTTGACACTAAGAGAGAGCAACACCTCTTCATCTGGAGATATAGTCCTGGTTGCAAGAAAAAGAGTCACATGCCTATTTCTCCATTCAATACCAAACTGCAATGTTTGGGCTTTACGTTTGAGTTATTTTTGGAGTACTTGATCAACTTGCCCGGCGGCTGTTTGGTGTGGCAATCACATCTGCTGTCCTCAGTCATGTCTGCACCACGCTCGGCCTTTGAACGTGTCCTAGAATCACAATAGCTTCAAGGTAGTACAACACAAGAATTTTATCAGCATCATATTCAGACAGTTTATCCATACATGCCAAGAATTGATCCTTGGCCTGGACCAGTATATATTCTAGCACTGATAATTAAAAGTTAAACTGTGTTCTCCAGTCAGAGAGGATGTGTTTTGCTGTTTGTGGAGACCAATGTATATGATCATTCACGCTAGTTTTAAACATTTCCTCAGGTATGTTAGAAAGATGTGGATACTGCTCAATCCATGAGTTAATACAAGAGAGCACTCGTTTCTTATGGCTGGGAAGATGTTTTGAGAAAGAGATCAACGGCATAACTACGACAGCCTTTGGAAATCTTTCTTGTGCAACTTTAAAAATGTTTTCCAAATCTTTCTTTACCTGCTCTAATTTGTAGCCGTCTGCATGATTAATTCCAAATGAAAGAATTACTTTCAGGACAGTATCTGTTTTCTCTGTTTTCTTCAACATGTGCAAGGCATGGCTAAATTTGGCACCTGGATAAGAATCTATCTGTACTCTCTCATCATTACATTTTGGTAGCTTTGACATATTTGAATCTCCAATGATCAATACTGGTCTTGTCGTGGCAATTTCTCTATTAGATATTGCGTCTGAGACAGATGAGATCTTTAGATGCAAAAAAGCACACAATACTTGTAGGCAATTGCTGGTCGCATATATTTGTATTAAAAAGTACTAACAAAGATACATCTCAATATGCATCAACAAACAATAAAAAACAGGCATACAATAATAATAATCTGAGGCCTCAGATGAGAGCTTCTCTTTGCGTGTTACTTCACTCTCTGAAGGTACGCTGGGGAGAAGTCCACTGAGTGTTTGAAAGTAATGAGTTCTTATTCACTGGGGTTGGCATCTGGAGGGGGTGTCCCCCCCATAAAACCAACAGCCTTTGTTTACCAGATGGTAATCTTTTCTATTGAAGCCCCCCCCGATGTCATTTGAGGGGTCGGCGGCCGTGAGTGACCTTCTGGTCTCGTTGACGTTAGCCAGGGGGTTGAGGACATCAAAGCATTACGATTGGCTGATTTACAACACACGAAGATAGGTACAGGCAGGCAATAAAATGCTTCACACGACTCTCGAACGTTCACACTTTAAATGACCCAAAAGGAGCCCAGAAGGCAGACACTATATAAAATTACACAGAATAGCAACAAAACTTAAATTCATATAGACCAAAACAATACAACATGTAGATTTTCCATCACAATCCCCCCTTTGATTATTTTATAATCACAAATTCAAAAATCTATCATGTCCGACCATCAGCACTTCTTCGCTTTTATAGGAGGTTGTTCAGACTATTTATACCACCGTTCGCTTTTACAGAAGGTAGCATAAAATCACCTAACATCACAATCAAGTCATCTGTTTCCATATATTCAAAAGTCATAAAAATAAAAACAGAAAAGAAAACTAAAAACAAAGAAACAAGGCTACCTTTTAAAACATTCTAAACAAAAATATTCTTATTTGATGTGTCCTTAATGCTGCTTCCGTGATACTAACACATGAGTAGTTGGCAAGCACTTAATGTTTACTACTCTAAACATTAATTGTCAATCCAGTCAGCATTAATAACACACAGTATAACCCAACATTTAAACGGTATTCCTCTTCTCTTTCCCATTGTCCTTCATGATGTCTCTGAGGGACCTACATGGGGTTTGTTTAATTTTTTTTTTTTTAGTAATTATTTCCTTTGGTTTGCTTTGGTATACCCAAGGTTGTTGTTGTGGGCTCCCCATCCCCCCTCTTGACGCATGATTCTCCCATGTGTCAATTTACCATAAATAAGGGAAAGCCCAGACCTGTAAGCATGGCTTGCTGTTGCGAGCGCACCAAAAACCTTCTACTTTAATTCTGAAAAACATTGTAGCATACATCATGGTTATGCTTTTTGGGGTTCAATTTTAACGTTTTGTGCCTTAATGAATTCTACCGCTGTCGTACATTTGAACTCTGTCTAACACATTTCTTTAACCTTCAACTTTTCTACTTGTCTATGTTTCTTCAAACCACTTTTCCTGATGACTTTCAAACCTTTCAGATGTAAGAAATTATCACACAATTTATACACAGTCCTAGTTACACATTAGATCTTTCTCTTGTAATATGTATGCTGTGTCTAGTGCGATACTTTACATCCGCCTGGACACTGCTCTTCTCTCCATCTGCCTGGACACGCCTCCACCTCTCTCTCTTTGCTTTCTGCCTCTCATTTGCATCACGGGCTGTCCTTTGAAGTGCCTGTCCCCACGTCTCTCCCGTCTCTGAGACCCTCCTTTGTCTCTTTGTTCAGGCCACTTCAATGTGGCTACACAGGCACCATGGAGGCCACCACTCTGGTGCTTTGGTCCTGCTGGACTGTCTCCTTGTGTCGTCCAGCAGACCGTTCCGTAGCTCTTCAGGTGGGCCTCCCATGGTCTGTAACTTCATAAAGTCTGATGCAGAGGAGTTGTGACGTGGGGTATTTGCACTGTATTGGGCCACTGGTCGGGCTGAAAGCAGGAGGGGGAGGAGCGTTGTCCAGGTCCGGATCTATTTGAACAAAACTCGATGCAGATGGGTTATCTCTCTCCCCACCCCTTTCCTTATCTTGTCTTGCCTTACGTTCTCATCTATCTCTTCTCCTTCCATAACACATACTTCTTCCAATCTCTCTCATACGTTCATTAATTCACCTTGTTGCCATTTGGCCATAAAACATTAACAAAATATCATAATATAAAAATCTGCATTTTCAATATTAGGCAATACACTTCTGTTGTCAGTCGGGGGTCAGTCGGGGTTAGTCTGGGTCAGTTGGAGTCATGTCATGGTTGTGTGATATGGTTGACCATTAAACTGGTTGTGATAGATTGTAATAATCGAGTATCCGCTGTCTACAATAGCCCGTTGTTTAAAATAACCATATCTAATATTAAATTTAGCTGATTAGGTCGCGTAATGCTGGTGAGAACCATAAAACAATCATTTGGTTGGTTGTGTTATGTGTTATGGTGCTCATACCTGCTCCTTGGACCTGGTCTGCTCCCGCGTCCCGTCAATGCGAAAGCCCCCTTCCACCTCTGCCTCTTGGATGATTCACAGTCACTTCACGGGAAGGTGCGAACTGCCAGCCGGCCCTTCCATTGTCTTTGTCGATTCTTTTGGGAGAATCGTTGAACCAAGGATCCATGACGCCACAACGAAAGCAGGCCTGCCTCTGTGCTTCCCCACTTTCCTGTGGTCGTCCTTGCCGTCCGGCGCCTCCACGAACATTATATCAGCTTGGTCTCTCCCGGGAATGTCGCCTTGAATACGACCCCACCGTAGGCCCAGTTTGACTTGGCGTGGTTCGCCGATGGGTGATGGGCCATTTCCAGACTGGCTGTAGCAAGGGATTCCCCTCCCACTGCAGATGGGTCCGGGAGACATTCTGCTATGTCCTTAATGTCACTGGGTCTCCATGCACGGAAAACGTATGCCGGACTGCCATAACCCCTGTTGCGCTGTTAGCGGGTGCCTCCTTTGCCGTGAGGTCTGGATAGAGGTTGAATGATGGAGCGGCGGCCTAGCTGGGCGTTGTCGTCATACGGTGGAGGTGAAGGGGGATTCGCACGCGGTCCGCCGGTGCAGTCCAGGTCCGGGTCTACATCTCGGGTGAAATTGAGATAAAAATATTCCTACACTCTCTACGCTCTCTGTCCCTGGCTGATTTTTTTTTCTCTCTCTTTCCCTCAAATGAAATGCACACCAACATAATTAAAACTTCAACAACCGTTTTAAGCTAAAACTCCCCATCTCAGGAAAACCCAGTTTGCACCAATATTTTAAACCCTCCAGAGCCGCTTCACCATGCTTCTCCAACATCACCTTCGCAGGTCCCGTTATCTCCGTTTTTCCAGATTTGTTACCCATGTTTTAGATCCTTTCACACTATTAGTTATTATTGAACGAATTATATAATATACCCGTAACCTCCTTGTTACTATAACACATATAAATATTTATTAACGAATGTATACCTATTATTATTATCTATATATAAATGTGACCCCAACAGCGCATAACGGGTTTCCCTTTACCGTTTTGACAGACCCTCCTGCCTTTTCTGTTACATATATAACATATAGTTCATATATTGACGGAACTTTACCGGAGTTGCTTTACCGTATGTTCCTATAACAAAGTTCGAACGTGGCCGATTTGTTCGAATATACGTTTTCAAAACAGTATATACCGTTTTTATAACGGATTTTATGTAGCTTAAAAGTATTTTCAAGCTACAGAAGTATTGAGATCTCACCTGCTCGAATTCTTTTGTTTCCTTCTGGATACCGTACTGAAGAAGCCTTAGTTTATCCCCCACAGGCACTCTCTCCTCGACCCCATTAGTCTGGTTACAGTCACCTGGAGGCGGGGTAGAGCTTTGGGACCGACTCGGACCTGTTTTGGAGCGATATTTCGTGGAATCTTCAGGTTAGATATCCCGGACGAGCCCCCAAATTGTCGTGGCAATTTCTCTATTAGATATTGCGTCTGAGACAGATGAGATCTTTAGATGCAAAAAAGCACACAATACTTGTAGGCAATTGCTGGTCGCATATATTTGTATTAAAAAGTACTAACAAAGATACATCTCAATATGCATCAACAAACAATAAAAAACAGGCATACAATAATAATAATCTGAGGCCTCAGATGAGAGCTTCTCTTTGCGTGTTACTTCACTCTCTGAAGGTACGCTGGGGAGAAGTCCACTGAGTGTTTGAAAGTAATGAGTTCTTATTCACTGGGGTTGGCATCTGGAGGGGGTGTCCCCCCCATAAAACCAACAGCCTTTGTTTACCAGATGGTAATCTTTTCTATTGAAGCCCCCCCCGATGTCATTTGAGGGGTCGGCGGCCGTGAGTGACCTTCTGGTCTCGTTGACGTTAGCCAGGGGGTTGAGGACATCAAAGCATTACGATTGGCTGATTTACAACACACGAAGATAGGTACAGGCAGGCAATAAAATGCTTCACACGACTCTCGAACGTTCACACTTTAAATGACCCAAAAGGAGCCCAGAAGGCAGACACTATATAAAATTACACAGAATAGCAACAAAACTTAAATTCATATAGACCAAAACAATACAACATGTAGATTTTCCATCACAGTCTCTGGATGCTTAGCTTCCAATTTCCAAATTTGTCATTGAAATGCTCATGTCTTGTAAACAAGGCTTTATCTCTATACAATTTCTCAAATTTCTCCTGAATCATCACTTTAGCTCTGTCTGCCGCATCAATATCCAGTTCAACCAACTCTTGACTCACCCACTTCACTGCCATAGTCCAAGCCTCCTCCCAGTTTTTGGTATCGCCACTGAATTTGAAATCTGCCAATACAACTTCAAAATGTCTAGCAATAACTTCAATGGTATCCTCAGTCCATTCACTACAAGCTGCATTAACTTGGGTGTGAACCTTCCCATCTGTTGGTTTGGTTTGCACAGCCAACCTAAGGCGCTTGTAAGCTTGTTTAATGTCTTTTTTTTCCAACGTTTTGAATTTCAAGCAATAACCTAGGTGCTGACTTACCTTGATATACCTTTTAAATGTCTTGGCAAGACTTCTAGTCACTTCCTTCTGCTCTGCCATGTCTTTTTGTGTTCTTTGAAAAATGCAAGGTATATCAAAAAGTATTTTTATGAAGATTGTTTTTCCTTCTTGATATCCTTGTTTTGAAGATTCTTGTTTCCTTCTTGATCAGAAATAGCAATTAAAATTGCTTTTGCAGGCTATTGCCAAGGAATAACAGCGCTTTAGAAGTAGAAGGTAGCAATTAGAATTGCTTTTGATTCAATGGATGGCCAAGGAATATGCTCTTCAGAAGTTCAGTAGATTTCAGCTGGTAGATTTCTGTGGGAAGTGGAAGGAACCTTCCAGAATATCAGAATATCTACAGCTTTGGACAACAAGGAACTCACAGTTGGAGTGTTCATTGATTTATCCAAGGCTTTTGATACCGTTGATCCGAATATATTATTAACTTAGCTACAGGCTCATGGGGTTTCTGGGACTGAGCTTAATTTGTTTAAAAGTTATCTGTTCAACAGGAAACAGTATGTAGTATGGAATGGAGCTAACTCGACTTACAGTCATCTACAATGTGGAGTTCCTCAAGGTTCCATACTTGGACCTCTTTTATTCCTTATTTATATTAATGATTTGCATTTAATATCTGATGAAGCTCTTTTTATTTTGTATGCCGATGACACAAATATTTTCATTACCGATAAAGATGAACACAAGTTGATAGATCGAATGAATAGCGTACTCGATCGGCTGGATAACTGGTTCAAATTCAACAAATTATCCCTTAATGTAGAGAAGTGAGCTTATATGATATTTAAGCCTAAAAATATTATTCTATCCGATCCTATCCAGCCAATTTTTATGGCGAACAATGCACTTGCTAATGTTTCCAATGTTAAGTTCCTTGGGGTTTTTATTGACCATAAGCTCAATTGGAAAAAACACATATCACAAGTGTCCAGTGTTGGGAATAGCACCGTTTAAAAGAACGGCGTTACGTAATGCCGTTATTATTTCAGTAACGGGGTATTCTAACTAATTACTATTTCCGTCGTTACAACGCCGTTACCGTTACTGTACGAAAAATGCAGTGCGTTACTATGAATTGATTGAATAAACTGCGTAATCCGAACGCATCCCTGGCTCCAAACACAAACTGCTAGTGAGGAGACCGGGTGGTTTAACAACGAGATAAGCGATTATGATTGGCTAAGGCAGAGTCATGTTTCATGGTGGCCAATCGGAGCCAGTGTTTTTACACACAAGCCAGGACACGCGCGCCACACACACGCAAACGCACACACCAAACCGAATCGATGAAGCAGCAGAAATGGCGAGTACGGAGCAATCAGATGAAAAGTTGGAATTTTCTGTATTATCTGGCAGATGTTCCACAGCCTTTGCAACCAAGCAAATTGAAATCCAGGCCCCATCCACACTAACCCGGGTAAATGTAAAAACGCCCATCCACAATGAAAAAGATCACCGTCCACACTATCGTTTTCATATCGTTTTCACAATGTTTTGCATCCACGTTCCACACAGAAATCATTTTGATAAACAGTTGTTGTCATGGTTACGTTACTCCACCACCCCTCTCTGTTAAGATTACAGGCGCACGATCAGATGATATTCACAGTTGATCAGCTGGTTAATCATTTTCGACCCGGTCTTGTCCAGAAACGCCGCTCCAAGTAGGCGACGGTTTGAACTGTCGTCTTTCGTCTTTTTATACCATCACTTAAGAACATTAAGTACAGCGCTCGCCTCCGGCGTTGGAGCAACGATTATGTTTGACTCAATATGTCGAGTTGTTTCTGGAGATAAATTAGTACAATGTACAGAGAGATCCTCATTTGCATTTCACCTGCCATTCTTTTGATGAGCTTCTCGGTCTATAGCGCAAGCTTGTGGCAGTGTCATGGCAGTGTCATGGCAATCGAACGTCATCGTTTCTGAAAGCCTCCGTCTGTCCACACTACAACCCGAACCCATCGGTTTCACATTTATCCACCTCAGCGATCGTTTTCGAAAAGCATCGTTTTCAGCGTCGGAATTCTCTGTTTTAGTTTAGACGGAAGGACTAAACGGACGCATATTGATGCATTTGTAGATTTACCCGAGTTAGTGTGGACTGGGCCTCAGTTGGAAGCATATCAGGGCCTTGAATGGGCAGTTCAACCATTTAACACATTCAGGCCAAGTGAAAACTGCTCAGAAAAATCCAAATCTTTCACATATAGGAACCTTCTTTTTTTTAAAGTAACGCAAATAGTTACTTTCCCTGGTAACTAGTTACTTTTATTATAGAGTAATTCAGTTACTAACTCAGTTACTTTTTGGAACAAGTAGTGAGTAACTATAACTAATTACTTTTTTAAAGTAACGTTCCCAACACTGCAGGTGTCCAATAAATTGGCTAGAAACATTGGGGTTATTAGACGAGTAAGACACGTGCTGTCAAGGAAAATGTGTATGGATTTATATTACTGCCTTATTTATCCCTTTATATCCTATGGTAATATAGTATGGGCTAGTACATACAAAACCAGTGTAAATTCGATTTTTCTGTTACAGAAAAAATTCGTTAGATCTGTAACCAACTCCAGTTGGGACGCTCATAGTGCTCCATTATTTCGGAATCTGGAGTTGCTAAGCATATATGATGTGAATACTCTTCAGATCGGCACTTTTGTTTTCCAGTTTTTCAATAATTTACTTCCTTCTTCTTTTAACAGTTTTTTTATAACCAGGTCACAGATCCATAGTCATCAGACCAGATCCGTAGATCTCCTTCACCGGCAATTTTTCAGAACAAATCTGGGACAGTTTTCTATTAGGAACAGAGGTCCAGTCGTTTGGAACAGTTTTCCAGCTACTCTACGTAAACACTCATCTTTAGCTACTTTCAAAAAATATCTTAAAACGTACCTAATTTTAAAAGCCTATGATAATATGGTAAACTGAATGTATGCTGTATTGTCTTTTTGCTTGTTAGTTATATCTTTACTTTGCTTTTTTACTTTTACTCAAATGTATTCTCATTTTTGTAAAATGACTTTGTAGTTGTTTTATCTCTATAATTTTACTTTTGTCTTTTTTTTTTCTTTTACTTTATTTTCTTTACCTTATTGTATTTTAATGTCAGGTGGACATCCTTAATAAGCCCTTCGGGGTTTCTTTTGTCCCACCCGTGCATCTATGTATGTCTATGCAAATCTTCTTGCCTTTTTTAATCTTGTTTATTTGCACAAATAAAAACTAAACTAAACTAAACCTTCTTGCTTCAGAAATATGAGAGTGAATTCTTTCAAAATCAGTCCAGTATTTATGATGCCAAAGTCTTTGCTCATTGGTTAACAGAGCCCCAGTGCAGTGAAGCCCCACCTTTATTCATGAGCTGCTTTAGAAGGGCAGGGCTGGTTTCACTCGAAGAAATTATGCAAAACTGCATTGCAGTCCTAAAGTTGCTCTGTGTGTGAATGAAATGCATCCATTTATGTACAGACACAATTATTATCTTTTCCAGACCTTGGGGAATGTGTGATTGAAATGATGAATCAAAATGTGAAGTGCAAATGTTAATAAAATACCTTGAAAGTGTATCTCTGTCTTTGGAAAAAAAGGGAAAAAGTCTGCAAGTGTGTTGAAGTTTACCAAAATGAGAGAAACCTCAGCAGTCCTCTAGAATGAATAAGATTTCTAATTGATATATCTCTAAAGATAAGAAACAGGATATCACCACAGAACCTCAATTTAAGTTACACAAGCTAGAACAAGTTGCAAAACAGCTACACAACAAAAACAAAAATCAGCACTAAAAAACACATATGAAACACATATGAAACACTCTGGAGCCCTGGGAAGACTTCCAGACCGTTGGCGACCAACCGCACCACTCAGTCCGATTAGGGGACCCGTTTCGCAGTCAGACGCGACGTTGTCCCGCTGCTCTGGAGCCCTGGGGATACTTCCAGACCGTTGGCGACCAACCGCACCACTCAGTCCGATTAGGGCACCCGTTTCGGCCTCAGACGCGACGTTGTCCCGCTGCTCTGGAGCCCTGGGGAGACTTCCAGACCGTTGGCGACCAACCGCACCACTCAGTCCGATTAGGGGACCCGTTTCGGAGTCAGACGCCACGTTGTCCCGCTGCTCTGGAGCTCTGGGAAGACTTCCAGACAGTTGGCGAAAAAAAGACTGAAAAAAAAACGCTCTGTTTTTGATTCATCCAGGCGCACACCGACTCGCGGCAACACTCAGTCCGACATGGCGCACCGTCGCGGACTCACTCACAAAGTTAGCCTCCTCTGCAGGCCCGGTTCTACGGGGGTGCATAAGCATGCATTGCACCCCCAAAAAAAATGTTTGCACCCTCAATTGAAAAAAAAAAAAAATAATAAAAAAGATTTTTTCTTTTTATAAATATGATAAAAATAATAAAATACTTGCTCACAAAACAAATTGTAATGAAACTTGTGACAATTTCCATTAAATACCGTTGAGATATGAGCATCCAACATCACTCTGACTGTTCACCAAACTCACTCCGCATTTATGTATGGTGTTTTGTTTATATGTTGCTTGGCAACAGTCCGCTCAGTGGGGACATTTTTGTTGCCGGAAGCAATTTCATTCGTTTCTATGATTAAATAAACAAACAAATCACAATCTATTGTCAATTATTATTATTAACAGTACATTTTACTAGTACAACTGTTGTATAAAGCAATATCACACTCGAGGTTTCAATGTTGTCGCTCTATATCAGCGCTGCTGTGATTGGCCGCCGGCCGGCATCGTGTGTCATGCCTGCGTCGTGTGCAAAATGCACGCACCCATATAGTATATCTATGGTGCGCACGGTAGTGACGTTGAACTTCTTCGGCAGCAACAGTTATATATCCGTTGGATATCCGTTGGTTATCCAATACATGTATTAAATGTTTTATGTTCATAAGAACCCATATTTATTTTTATTGTATTTATTTACAATCGTGTTTACTTTAGTATTATACTGATAACTTTTTGTTCAAAGTTCAAAGTCTGAAAGGTTTCTTTCCTTGTTCAGCTAAAATCTGTTTTATTTTTAAGTGGCAATGTACAATTATTTGTTACGTCAAATATCCTGCCACAATTTATAAAAAATAAACGTTATTTTTGAATTGCAGTCACATGTTTTTTTTTTAGTGTAGAATTCTGTTCTTTTTTACACCTCACACATATCAAAAACCTATCTCATATTCAAAGCTATCTAAGATATCAATAAGCTAATGTTGCAGCTGAAATGTTCTCCACATCACAAGACATGATATGATACCATCTTTTAAGCACAGTAATTGTTTGTTGTCCCAACATGTCAGTAGAACTACGCAGAAGTCCTTGTCTATGGTAGGAAAGGCCTGTGTGTAAAAAAGCGAAGTCTGAACTGAAGCTGGGTAGCTGGTTTTAGCATAGTACTGGTGCACCCCCTGTAATCTCAGATGCACCCCAAGGCATTCTGTTCTGGAACCGGGCCTGCTCCTCTGGAAAAAGTCAATCCCTGGTAGTCTAAAAATAAAATAGAATACCAGGGATTTCGCTTTTCGAGTTTTACAGTGAGCGGCCTGCTATTTTCCTTGTTTTCGGTTATTTTTCATTGTAGTTTTTAGCCTATTCTATCTCATTTCTTCCATTTAATTCATTTTCTGATGATTGTTTTAGAGCTTTCCTTCATTTATTTCGTTTTCTGGCGATTGTTTTAGGCCTTTCTTTCATTAATTTCGTTTTCTGGTGATTGTTTCAGCCTTTTCTCTTTCTTTCTGTCTGTTTTACAGTGACCCTTCTGGTACAGGGCCCAGCTCCCCCGCACAATGCTTTGGGTGACGGGAGCCGAGCCACAACAGGTCCCATGCCACCCCAGACATCAACCGGAGCCCCCCTGACGAGGTCCTGGCCCTCCCGGACCGGGGCCAGGCACACAGGCACACACACACACACACACACACACACACACACACACACTCACTCAATATACATCTATTCGAGAATAGGACACTGTCGTGGAAATATCAATCATAACTATAAATATACAATCACATACAAATTATATTAACCTTGTTTATATAATTATTACATTAGAAGGAACTGTATTCATTCTCCCTGTATCTTAAAAACAAATCCCTCCCCTCTTAACTGAGAGAGGTTAAGTTAATTCGTATTCAAGTTCCCACTGGAGCCAGTAAATCTGGTTTTGTGACCAGGCCAATCGACTGACTTCTTTGTTGTGTAAACTATTTAGAGCCATGTCTTACAAACCTGCAGTCATGTCCAATATCCACCCATTGTATTACAAATTGACTTGGCCTTAGGTCACTCACACTCCCTGTGCAGTGAAGCCCCACCTTTATTCATGAGCTGCTTTAGAAATTGTCAATGGGCCATTCAAATTGGTTTCTGATCTTTGGGGAAGGGCTAGGGCTGGTTTCACTCGAAGAAATTATGCAAAAATGCATTGCAGTTCCACAGTTGCTCTGTGTGTGAATGAAATGCATCCATTTATGTACAGACACAATTATTTATTTTCCAGACCTTGGGGAATGTGTGATTGAAATGATGAATCAAAATGTGAAGTGCAAATGTTAATAAAATATCTTGAAAGTGTATCTCTGTCTTTGGAAAAAAAGCCAATCTTGGAAAAAGTCTGCAAGTGTGTTGAAGTTTACCAAAATGAGAGAAACCTCAGCAGTCCTCTAGAATGAATAAGATTTTTAATTGATATATCTCTAAAGATAAGAAACAGGATATCACCACAGAACCTCAATTTAAGTTACACAAGCTAGAACAAGTTGCAAAACAGCTACACAACAAAAACAAAAATCAGCACTAAAAAACACATATGAAACATTTCACCAAAATGGGTCATTTCACACTTTTGGAGTCCTCATCCCTATCCTTTAAAGAGCCATCAGCACAAACAAACACACAGATGAAACATTTCACCAAACAGGGACATGTCATATGTGTCTCTGAAGGCAGATGCCCTGTAAGCTTTAGGAGTCACCCGCCGCCCCACCACCCCCCAAAGGTCAAAGGCCACGCATCATATTCAGAGTTTATCCATACATGCCAAGAATTGATCCACTAAAAAACATATGAAACATCTCACCAAACGGGTCATGGTACGATTTTGGAGTCCTCATCCCAGGTAGTCAAAAACTGCTTTCTTCTGAGGGTCATCCAGGCGGTTAGCTGCTGTCTGAAATACCCTCCGTACAACCTGGCTGCTCACCTGGGGGACGTTGCACTTTTGCTGGAGCTTTATCAGATCACCAGCTGCATTGTTAATTGGCTTACCGCGGGAGGACACAAAGAAAAAATCATCTCCATCCTTTTCATCCTGCTCATCTCGCTTACGTTTCCTTTCGCCAGCAAGGAGCTGTGGCCGCACTTTGTTGTAATATTTCTCAAACCACGCCTCCTCCTTCTTGGACAGGACAATTGAGAAATGTGCAGCCGTCTTGTGGTCCTTTACAAAAACGATTGAATCATCATCTGCGTGTTTCCGTTCAAGCCATTCCTTGACCTGTAACAAAAAGAGGATATGCCATTGATTAGGAAATGTAAGGCTAAAATGTCAGGGTAAATTTATCAATAGAGCACATAAGAGCACAATAGAGCAGTAACACTCACCTTCATGCTCTGCACCACACATGGCCGTTGGCAGTGTCTTAGTATGACAATTGCCTCAAGATAGTATAGCACAAATATGCACTCAGTCCTACTCAGGGAGGAAGAAGAACTGTCATCAAGTTGATTCATGATTTTCACTAAGTCACCTTCACCTTTATCAAGAACAGCCAAGCATTCACGAGGTGTGGGTTGACTTTTGTCAAACAACAAGGCATGCCTCTTTTGCACAATTTCTTTGCTCGCTTGCTTAGAGAGGACACTCTGTGAAGAAGTTAAAAAACTCAAATATAACGTGCACTGCTTGTAGAGCTCCCTGTCATCCTGTCTCAAGCCGGTCCTTGTCAAGTGGAACTCCAAGAACCTTTTCAAGCACTTGATGTAATTTCCTGATGTTTGTGCCTTATACCCTGCCTGTTGACCCAGGAAGTCTCTGAGCTTCTCTCTGTCATTGACAAACTTCAAAGATGGTTCCGTAGGATCAGCAAAATACAGGTACCGGGAAACAGTGTCAACCTCCTGTTGGTACTTTGCATTTTCGTAATCATTCTTTAGGTAGTCTGCAAAGCGCTTGAGCAATGGATGATCTGCTGAATGCTTTTTCAAAATGCCTAAATCCTTCGCTTTCACCATTTTGTCTTTGGTATACGTGTTCTGAAGGTTTGCATATTTTCATATTGTTGTCCCTTTAATTGCATGTAAGGACAATTATAGTTCATACTTATAGTTCATGTTAATGGGGTATTGTATTACTCATTTATTTGTTTGCCCTTTTATTATGTCAGTTTGGTGTTATTAGTTTGTAATGAGACCTATCTGCGCGGAGTGATTTGGTCCACTGGGGATACGGTCACTCGCGCAGTTAATTAATTCAGTCTCGCGTAGTCGGCCACGAGGGAAGGGTTCGTCGTATTACAACCGGCCGTTGGAAACCGCACGGTGCGGACGTAAGTCGAGAAATATAACGAATTAGGATATTCGTGAGTTTCGTGCTGTCGGCAGCACGGTGTATCGGTAGACACCAGGTGCGTTTGCCGTCCGTCCGCCCGCTAGCGTTTCTCGGGGAGAAGAGCTAGCGGAGGGCTAAGCGAAGAGCTAGCGATCCAGGAGCACGTGCTCGCGGCCTAGTCGCCAGAGGGACCCAGGAAGAGGCTGGTCTCCCTCGATCCAGACGAGGTTCGTGAGGCGGGTTCAAGCCCCCTACCAGGCAGCACCGCCGATCTTCACCCCAACACCAAGGGAGGTGTCCCCCCTCTCCAACGCCCCCCTTTGTATCCGGCAGTTTCGACTCACCCCCTCTCCCCTCCCCCACTCCAAGTGCACCAACGACCCAGCGGCGCCGCACTACGAGCACGAGGACATACGTTAGGCCCACCGAGGGACCTCAGGTCGGACTGTCTGCGTGTGTGTGTGCTGTGTGATTGGGTTAAAGGGAGGGTACAGCATTGGGGAGGTAGAGTGTGAGTGTGTATTGAAGTGTTTATATGTCAATGTGTTTAATGTGTATATCTAGGGTAGTTTATTGTCTGTATTAAACTGTTAAACGTAGCTTTGGTCTCCTCTCACTCTTAACTAAATACGTACAGGTTTATTATATTAATTGTTTATAGATTCCTTTATTCAGATTACATCCCTTTGGTGATTATACAGTCCTTTATAGGCTCCGGTACTTCCTTCAGTACATTTAATGGTCCTTCGAACCGGAGTCTTGTATGTAATCAGGCATAATGTCTCAAATGAGTGAGGGAGACGACGTAAGCCCCACCCTAGATGTAGGCCCCGCCCCCACCCCCTCCCTAGAATCACTTACACCACGTTCTGTTAGAGAACGCAGGCCACCCGCGAAACTACATGACTATCACCTGGGCACGCCAGAGCTTGATAGCCCCACTAGTATGGATGACAACCAACCCCAGGCAGTAGAGGACGCTACTGCCACGCCAGAGTCAGAGTTGGTCACGCGACCTAGTTTACACCCCCCTTCCCCGCTACTAAAAGCCTCAGAAGAGACGGTGAAAGTAGTGAGCCCGCGGCTGATAGCAGCCAAGCCGCCGCTATCAGAAACCTACAGCCAAGGCGAGTCGGAGGTCCCACTGAACAGGACAGACCCCCAGGCCTTCCAACCGGGTGAGTTCTTCATCGACCCCCCTCTCCAAGGCAGGCCCCGTGACCAGAGGTCTCGTCTATCCCGTAGCCGGCGGGGCAGCGTCCACGGCAGCCGGACAGGTAGTCAGCGTAGCGGCTACTCAGAACGATCGAGCGTTGGGAGTGCACTCTCCGAGAGGCTAATCCAGCAGTTGGTTGATAGCCAGGAGCACCAGCGCCAGGACGCTCTCGCCAGAGAGGAGCACCAGCGCCAGGACGCTCTCGCCAGAGAAGAGCACCAGCGCCAGGACGCTCTCGCCAGAGAAGAGCACCTGCAACAAGAAGCCCGTGGTGACAAAGAGCGTTGGGAGCGTCAAGCCCAGGCTACCGCAGAGGCACTACAACGGGCGGCCACAGAGAACCTAGAACTCGCTAAGCTAGCTCTCTCTCGCCAACCAGAGTGCACTATCACCGGCCCGATATCACGAACACCCACCAATGCTAGCCCCCCTAATCCAAGCAGGAGGGATGGAGAGGCGCCTCAAGTTCTGAGCCCGAGACCACAAAGTACACCTGTGGATGAGGAACTAGAGCTCAATGAACGACTGGACTCCCTGCTGGACCGTCACCGGCAAAGCCCACACCCCCTCCCTCTCTCCTCACCATCGAAACCAGTACGCCATTACACGGGACCTTACGACCCACTCCCTAACCACCCGCCTGGTTCCATTGTTCCCTTCTTCACCGAAGACCGCAGGGAGAACTATCGGGAGATGCGACTGAGCCTGGACTACCTGTTAGGAGAACCGCAGGCATACCACAGTGAACAACAGAAGTGGCTCACACTACATCTCCACTGCAAGCTACCGATAGCTAAGAGGTTGTGCTTCTCCCATGCCCAGTCCCACACCCCCTACACTGATAGCATCGCGGAACTGGATCGCCGCTGGGGATGTCCATGGGACCACATCCTCGACGAGGTTGAAGCCCTCGGGGAGTTGCCAGATATCAGAAGCGATGCAGCTCTCGATGACTACACCCTCCGCGTCCGTTCCCTGGTTACGATGCTGAAACTACAGGGACCGACTGGAACCAGAGAGCTGAACACAGGCTCCACGGTAGAGCGCTTCATAAGGAAGCTACCCAGACACAGAGAGGAGAGATTCCGGCGGCGTCACGACCAGCTGTATCCCGACCAGCCGGCGGCCAGCCTAGAGGAGCTGTCCGAGTTCCTAAGAGGGGAGGTGAAGCACATCCGCCTCCCAAAGAAAGCTGAGTCGAAGTGTGGCAGCCATGAACGGTCCGATCGAGCCTCCTGGAGGAGGGAAGGATCCGTTCGGGTGATGACGACCATCTCAGAAGGGAAGGCTGCCCCCCATGGTGAACGGGGCGGCCCTAAGAATGGTGAGAAGAAGAAGGGCGATAGGACACCTCCACCGCCTTGCCCATATTGCACGGAGCCACACTGGCTCGAACGCTGTCCTGAGTTCGAGAAGAAGAACACCGAAGAGAGGAAGCAGTGGATCAAGGACAACAAACGGTGTTGGAGGTGCGCCCGCGAGCACATGGCCAAGCAATGCACCCTAAAGAGGCCCTGTCGCATTAAGGAGTGTGGCAGGACGCACCTCACAGTCCTCCATGATCTCAATGACAGAAGGGATAAACCAGAGACCAGGGAGACCACCCAGGACCCATCCGCTGAGACAGAGGAGGGTCGCACCTACTACGTAGGCCCAGTGCGTGGTTACAACTCCCGGGTGCTACTCAAGATGGTGCCGGTCGTCCTACGCCATGATGGTAAAGAGATGTCGACCTACGCAATCATTGACGACGGCGCAGAACGCACCCTCCTGCTGAAGGAAGCAGCCAACGCCCTGGGACTCAAGGGTCGACCCCACCAGATGAACATCCTCACCATCAGGCCAGAGCCCACCAAGGTCGCAGGTGAGATAGTGTCCCTGGAGATCATGGCGCGGGGACGACCAGGAGAGGTGCATCCTCTGTGTGACGTGTTCACGGCAGCCGATTTGAGCCTTTCTAAGTACGGATACCCGATAAAGGCCCTTGAGGCTAAGTACCCCCATCTGTCTGAGTTGGAGCTTGACCAAGAAGAGGAAGTGGTGCCGACCATCCTGCTTGGGTCGGACTACGCCAGGCTCACCCTCCCAAGACGCATCCTGCCGGGCCCGAGAGGCTGTCCCGTTGCCCTAGATACTCCACTGGGCTGGACCCTCCAAGGCCCCATCAACCTGAAGAGTACTAAGCCCAGCCAGACCCGAACCCACTACCTCAGAGCCGAGGCCGAGGATGGGATACTTATGGAGAACGTCCGTAAGCTATGGCAACTGGACATCACCCCATTTCAGACCGGAAAACAGTACATGCGCTCTAAGGAAGATCAAATGGCCATGGCACTTCTAAAGGAGAAGACCCGCAGAGTGGAGACGCGTGGTGTCCTACGTTATGCCACACCACTACTGCGAAAGGAACCTATGCCAACCTTCCGCGTGTCACGTGAAGTAGCCATGCCCTGCCTGCGAAGCACGGAGAAGAGACTGGGTAGGGACCCGGAGACTGCAGCTGCTTACGCTGAAGAGATGACAAAGCTAGTCGAGTCAGGACTTGTCCGGAAATTGGAACCCACGGAGGAGGAAGCTAGCGCAGAGTCATGGTACCTCCCACACCATAATGTGAAGCACAATGGAAAGAATCGGGTCGTATTCAACTGCAGCTTCCAAGTCCGCGAGCAGAACCTGAATAAGCACCTTCTCCCAGGCCCGACTCTGACCCCCTCCTTACTCGGAGTCATGGTGCGCTTTCGTCGGCAGCAGACTGCAATCAGCGGAGATATACGCCGCATGTTCCACCAGGTCCTGCTGTTGGACGAGGACAAGCCCCTTATGAGATTCGTGTGGCGTGAGAACCCCAGCGACCCCCCCTCTACCTACCAGTGGGAGGTGCTCCCGTTTGGCACCACCTGCAGCCCGTGCTGCGCAACCTACGCCATGCAGGCCCATGTGATGGAAGGAACCGTACCCGAGGGGGTAGCTGATGTAGTCCTGCACAGTTTCTATGTGGATAACTGCCTCCACAGCACTGAGACGCCGGAGGAGGCATGTCGCTTGGTTCGCGACCTGCGTTCCCACCTGGCTACTGCTGGCTTCGACGTCCGCCAGTGGGCAAGCAATGACCCTGAGGTCTTGAGGGACCTCCCAGCCGAGGCAAAGTCCGACAGCAGCGAAACCTGGGTCACTCAGTCGAGTGACGACGCGCATGAAATGACGCTGGGCCTCCTCTGGAGTTTCAAAACGGACAGACTGTGTTACCGGCATAAGGAGATAGAGCCCCGCAAATACATCACAATGCGGGCGATCTACCGGACACTAGCCAGACAGTACGACCCCCTGGGATATATCAATCCATACACAACCCGCGCCAAGGTGCTCGTAAGGGAGTTGTGGACCGAAAAGAGGGGGTGGGACGACCCCCTCCCGGAGTCACTCGCGACTAGGTGGTCCGAGTGGGAAGAGGAGCTCCCCACTCTCCAAGAGATCGATCTCCCCAGGAGCTACTTCCCTCCTGGTGTGAGTTGGACACACAGCCGAGTCTCACTACATGTCTTCTGCGACGCATCCGAGCTGGCCTACGGTGCAGTGGCATACCTGCGGGCCGTAGAGCCCGACGGCACTATCCATGTGTCCTATGCCCTCGCTAGAAGCAGAGTCGCACCGAAGAAGCTACAGTCGATACCCCGTCTTGAGCTCTGCGCCGCAGTCAGTGGAGCCCAGATGGGCCACCTGCTACAGGAGGAGCTACGGCTGGAGCAGCACGATGTGTCGATGTGGTCTGACTCGACCACAGTCCTACAGTGGATCCAATCGACCTCATGCAAGTACAAAGTCTTTGTGGGAACTCGGATCACAGAGATCCAGGACCTTGTTGGGCCTGCCTGCTGGCGGTATGTGGCGACGGATGTCAACCCAGCTGACATTATCACCAGGGGCGCGACCCTTAAGCAGCTGGCTCTTCCCAATCTCTACCACAAGGGACCCGAGTATCTCACCAAGCCCGAGTCACAATGGCCCTGTCCTCCTAAACCAGAGCCCACGGAGGTGGGGGCGGAACTCAGAAAGTCCATCTTCTGTCGCCTCACGGGCCTCCAAGACCCAGCAGTTACTGACGGGCTAGTCGTTGAGGATTGCAAAACAATTGAGGAGCTCCAAGAGCAGACATTCCGCCATCAGAGTTCCCACAAGGAAGATAAGACTCCCCTTACTGCGGGTGACTACGCTGCCGCAGAGGTTATGGTGCTGCAAAGGGTGCAGCGAGAGGTCTTTCCCACAGAGATGGCATGTCTGGAGCGGAAGGTGGAGCTATCCAATGACAGCCGGTTGAGACAGCTGGCTCCTGAATTGGACGACAAAGGCATTCTACGGGTCGGAGGTCGTCTGAGAAGGGCCCAGGGTCTAACCGAGGATACTAAGCACCCCATCTTGCTGCCACAGAAACACGCAGTGACTGACCTGGTCATCCGTCAGCATGACACCAGATTGCATCACCCTGGATCGGAGAGACTCTTCGCTGAACTGAGAAGGCGGTACTGGATACTCCGTGGCCGGGAGGCGGTGCGCCGCTACCAGAGCAGGTGCACAGAGTGCCGCAAGTTAAGAGCCAGGCCAGTCATACCGATGATGTCTGACCTCCCGGCAGCCCGTCTCCAGATCAACAAAGCGCCCTTCCATCAAACTGGGATGGATTGCTTTGGGCCCTTCTCTGTCCGGGCCGAGGTCGGACGAACAACAGCCAAGCGATGGGGCATCGTCTTCAAATGCCTAACCTCAAACGCCATCCATCTAGAGGTGTTGGCAGACCTGTCAGCAGCCAGCTTCCTCATGTCCTTCCGTCGTTTCACCGGGAGGAGAGGGCGTCCCGGTGTCCTCCTCTCCGACAATGGGACCAACTTCCACGGTGGGGAAGCTGAGCTGAAGAGGAACTACAGAGACATGACAGAGGAGTTGAAGAAAGAACTAGCCCCCCTCCAAGTCGACTTCCAGTACAACCCACCTAGCGCCCCTCATTTCGGAGGAGTGTGGGAGAGGGAAGTCAGGTCAGTGAAAGCGGCTCTCAACTTCGCCCTTGGAGGACAGGTCCCCAAAGCAGAGGTCTTCGCCACAGTGTTGGTTGAAGTGGAGGCCATCCTCAACTCTAAGCCGTTGGGATACACGAGTAGCGACCTTGCTGACCTCGATCCCATCACGCCCAACTCTCTCCTCATGGGGCGGCCAGACACAGCCCTCCCACTCGCCGCCTATGCCTCAACTGATGACGTCAGTGATCGTACCTGGAAGTACAGTCAGGCTGTAGCTGACCAGTTCTGGAGGAGGTACACTTCAGAATATCTTCCCAATATGCAAGGCCGTCGCAAGTGGCACAGAGAGCGCAGTAACTTGGAAGTTGGCACTCCCGTCATGCTTGTAGATCCGGCGTTACCCAGAGCGCATTGGCTCCTGGGGCGGGTGAAGACTGTCGTCAAAGGGAAGGATGGAAGGGTCCGCTCGGCGATAGTGGACACAGGCCGAAGAACCTACCATCGACCCGTGGCTCGTCTTATCGAGCTCCCCCCACACCCTGACCTGAGCCCCCCTGATTAGTTTATGTAGCAACCTTCATTTTAATATTACTGATTTCCTTCCTGTAAATCAGGGGGCGGCTGTTCTGAAGGTTTGCATATTTTCATATTGTTGTCCCTTTAATTGCATGTAAGGACAATTATAGTTCATACTTATAGTTCATGTTAATGGGGTATTGTATTACTCATTTATTTGTTTGCCCTTTTATTATGTCAGTTTGGTGTTATTAGTTTGTAATGAGACCTATCTGCGCGGAGTGATTTGGTCCACTGGGGATACGGTCACTCGCGCAGTTAATTAATTCAGTCTCGCGTAGTCGGCCACGAGGGAAGGGTTCGTCGTATTACAACCGGCCGTTGGAAACCGCACGGTGCGGACGTAAGTCGAGAAATATAACGAATTAGGATATTCGTGAGTTTCGTGCTGTCGGCAGCACGGTGTATCGGTAGACACCAGGTGCGTTTGCCGTCCGTCCGCCCGCTAGCGTTTCTCGGGGAGAAGAGCTAGCGGAGGGCTAAGCGAAGAGCTAGCGATCCAGGAGCACGTGCTCGCGGCCTAGTCGCCAGAGGGACCCAGGAAGAGGCTGGTCTCCCTCGATCCAGACGAGGTTCGTGAGGCGGGTTCAAGCCCCCTACCAGGCAGCACCGCCGATCTTCACCCCAACACCAAGGGAGGTGTCCCCCCTCTCCAACGCCCCCCTTTGTATCCGGCAGTTTCGACTCACCCCCTCTCCCCTCCCCCACTCCAAGTGCACCAACGACCCAGCGGCGCCGCACTACGAGCACGAGGACATACGTTAGGCCCACCGAGGGACCTCAGGTCGGACTGTCTGCGTGTGTGTGTGCTGTGTGATTGGGTTAAAGGGAGGGTACAGCATTGGGGAGATAGAGTGTGAGTGTGTATTGAAGTGTTTATATGTCAATGTGTTTAATGTGTATATCTAGGGTAGTTTATTGTCTGTATTAAACTGTTAAACGTAGCTTTGGTCTCCTCTCACTCTTAACTAAATACGTACAGGTTTATTATATTAATTGTTTATAGATTCCTTTATTCAGATTACATCCCTTTGGTGATTATACAGTCCTTTATAGGCTCCGGTACTTCCTTCAGTACAATACGTTTTCTCTTGTCTACATTGAAAAAGCTCATTGCTGCCGCAAGATTCCACATCAGATGGCTCTGTCTCTCCGGGTGCCTCCCCAGGGCATTCAGAAAGGGTTTCGGTGACCAACCTTGGATTACCAATGGGCAGAGGAGGAGGGACTCCTGTCACAAACAAGTGATGGTATTTCAGCTCCTCAATCAATCCTTCGATTGGATTTGGTGATGAGACGATTTGCTTCAGGACTGCATAACTAAAAGCCCGTCCATTCTTCAGGAGGTCACACACATCTTTCTTGGCCTTTTCAACCACCTCTAGGATCACTGGTGGTGTCTTATCCTTCATGCAGACTCTGCGCAGGTGACAGGATAGAGAGTCTTGGGTCCTCAAACAAACTGGACAGAGTAGATAGTGTCTATGTGCAGCTGCAGATTTCCTGGTAATAGAAAAGAAATACGTTCATTCAGAAGTCGTCACAACAAAACATTTAAAACATGGTAATACTTCATGAGCAATTACACTATATATATATATATATATATATATATATATATATATATATATATATATATATATATATATATATATATATATAAACAGAGGCATTAAATATTACTTACTTTTCCCCAGCCATTTCTTAAGATGAGACAGTGAGTGAAGATGAATCTCTGGAAGAATTACGGCTGTTCAGAAGAAAGACAAATTAGAACAATAACCTTTAAGAATGTAAGCTTTAGCTCTCTAGGCAGAATGGTCAAATCAAATTTAGCAAATTAAGAATGTAAGCTTTAGTTCTCTAGGCAGAATTGTCAAATCAAATATAGCAAATTAAAAAGGCTTTTTGAAGAGAAAACCCTTCTTGATCAGAAATAGCAATTAAAATTGCTTTTAAAGGCTATTGCCAAGGAATAACAGCGCTTTAGAAGTAGAAGGCAGCAATTAGAATTGCTTTTGATTCAATGGATGGCCAAGGAATATGCTCTTCGGAAGTTCAGTAGATTTCAGCTGGTAGATTTCTGTGGGTAGTGGCAGGAACCTTCTTGCTTCAGAAATTTCTGAGAGTGAATTCTTTCAAAATCAGTCCAGTATTTATAATGCCAAAGTCTTTGCTCATTGGTTAACAGAGCCCCAGTGCAGTGAAGCCCCACCCCTTTATTCATGTGCTGCTTTAGAAATTGTAAATGGCCCATTCAAATTGGTTTCACATCTTTTGGGGAAGGGCCATTCAAACTGGTTTCACTTGAAGAAATTATGCAAAACTGCATTGCAGTTCCACAGTTGCTCTGTGTGTGAATGAAATGCATCCATTTATGTACAGACACAATTATTATCTTTTCCAGACATTGGGGAATGTGTGATTGAAATGATGAATCAAATGTGGAGAAAAAGCCAATCTTGGAAAAAGTCTGCAAGTTTGCTGAAGTTTAACCAAAATGAGATACACATCTTCAAAAACACAGGTAAGAACACGCCCCTTTCAGCTTGCAACAATAGCTTGTGGGGGGAGGAGCTTTATGCAACAGGCATTATAAATACTGGAATTTCATGGTGAAGAATCTTAAATGCATCAAAGGTAAGCCTTTCTTTTATTTTTTATCAAAATATGTTGATATGATCTGTAGATATAAAATACACTCAGCTCTTCATGATCTACAAAAAAGTAATATCTGAATTATTTTCTCTCTTCACATACTGAAAATTGTATAGGGGTATTACTTACTATTATTTTGTAATATTTGATATAGTACCATTCTCCTTTTTACATTCCATGCTTTGTAATGCCTTGTATGTAATGCCCTGCTAAGTAATGCCTTTTTTTTCTAATTCAAGTAAAACAGCAAACAGGCACTACTTGCTCTGTCCACGCTGTCTCAAAACACAAGCAAGCCTGTCTGTCCATTTGCGGAGGGTATGCTTGAAGGATGGCTCTGATGCCGATGTTAATGCCATTGTTGACAAAGCAAAGCACGATGCAGACCAATTTTTGATTTTGCTTAAATTGTGAAATATATCATATGAATCTGCATGAAAACTATTTGGGGAGATGTTAGGAACCCAGCCTCACAATCTCTGATGTTTTTTTCTATTTTTAAACATTATTTTTAGGTGTTCACCACAGGTGCTGATGCGTCAGCATATGTGCGAAAGTCCTCCATGACATACCCTCCCGATCCCCGACGGTCAGTCCGACGACCATGCACTATTTTCGGACACCTTCTGAGGACATCCTGCCCACTCTGGAGGATGGAAACAAGGGCCTAGAAGAAGAATAAAAACATTTTCACCGTTTTTGAGACTAAGTCCATCCACATTTAGGCACAGAATGGAAATAAAAACGTTTTTGGCCGTTTTTTTTACTAAGCCCATTTGGACTTGTCTCAGAAGCAGAATAAAAACATTGTAACTGTTTTTTGAGAGTATCCTTGTGGACTTAGACTCAGAATGGGAATAAAAACGTTTTTGCCCATTTTTTTAGTGTCCAGCTCCAGTTAAAGTATCGCAGAGAGTAGCTTTGTAGTGCTGTGTAAGTGAGAGATCTTTTTGTCAGTCTTAACGACCCTGTCATTCACAAAAAACACTTATTTCGGGAGAGGTAAGCTCTAGAGATGCGCGGATGGGCTATTATTTCATCCGCAACCGCATCACAAAACGCTTGATCTGCCCGCCATCCAAAACCATTTTCAAAACCGCACCCGCCCGCCATCCGCCTGTTGTTTTTAGGTATATGCGCTGCTGACGCGAGGCTAGAAAGTTCTTGCCTGTTCTTGAAAGGAGACTGATCCAATGCCGCAAAGATATTTAAAGGATAAAGTCCCTAGTATGAAAGCCTATTGGCTATGTTGTAGCCTATCCCCAGAATATTATCAGTGAAGTGACGTCTGTCTCCGATCGATGCACAGGGAGAAACTTTAAAATAGCCAAGCACATCGGCAAACCTGACCTTACCATAGGCTAGTAGGCCTACACTTTTTTATCATTGTAATAAAACGCAATTTGGTACACCATTTTAATATGGTAATATAGCCTACTGTGTTTTTTTTTTTTTGCAAAATGAAAGATCGAGCCTATTAATTCCGAAATTTCACCGCATTGAAGGCTATATAGGCTACTGTAACAAGCCCAACACTTGCCTGCTTGCCTTGCAAATCAAAGTTTTCCGACTATCTTTCTTACCTTCTTTCTTAGGTGTTGATGTTACTGAGCTAGAAGTTTAACTTGTTCTGCACATCTCGCGCTGCCAATGCCTGATGTCACTTCTGAGTCAAATCACTCCATCATCTCTTTGAAATTCCTCATCATGTCTGGTTCTCCCTCAGATGCCTGTGACCTCACACTGGACCCCAACACGGCCGGCAGACTCCTCTCTCTGTCTGAGGACAACAGGAAGGTGACGTGGGTTGGAGAGGACCAGTCGTATCCGGATCACCCAGACAGAATTCCGGATCACTCACTACTCAGTTCTTCTTATCACCAGCCCCGCATACACCCCTACACGAATCGCAAAGCCACTATGTGGTCCCTCCCGATTAGAAAATCCATAAACATCATGGGCGATTCGAATTCAGCCCGTATCCCAAAAGTAAGACCGGACACCAAACTCATTGTTTTATCGGTTGGCATAAACAACCCTCATTAATTTCTCACGTAATTTATCTGCACCACATCAGACCCTATTAACACGCCTTAATTCATTCATCACTATAAAATACACACTTTTCGAAATACACCATTCTGAATTTCACACAACTCATGACGACATACATTGGACAGCAGACACTGCATCACACGCACTTCAACATTGGCTGTGGGAAAAAGAGTTTCCTCGACGCACATGGTTGTTGTTAAAAAGCATATTTTTACTTAACACAGCACAACCGTCGAGTCACTTGCACAACTCAAGCCTCCCTCAATTCTAAGGCTACGTTTACACGATGACTGTCTGAACAGAAGACGCAAAAGTGGCGTTGAGTCTTCACTTTTTATTCCGCGTTTAGAGGAGAGGAAATCTGCGTGCATACGGTGACGCAAAAGTGTCTGAGCCATGTCTGAACGCATGCGTAGAATCTTCCTTCTCTTATCCGTGTCGCCAAAAACCAAAAAGATCCTTCTCTGTTCAGTAATACTATCTGTAAATATCCTGTACATTTCGTGGAAAAACTCCTGTATACTTGTTAGAGCTGCCAGAGCAGCTTGAAGGTCCGATGCATTGAAATAATCTGACATGTTTGTTGTACTGGCACATGTATGTGACGTAAACGCGTACGCAACGTGAGCAGATCTGAGCAGTGTTTTGCGTCTTGGCCGTTTAGACGGAAACGCTAAGGCGGAGCGTATTCAACTTTTCCACCCTGGAGGGTGGTTTCAGATTTATGCGTTTTCATGCCCCAAAAACGCTGTCACCGTCTAAACGAAAGGCACTTCCGATAAAAATTTTGTCGTTTTCACCCGCAAGCGTCCTTGTGTAAACGGGGCCTAAAACTCTGGCCTTCTTAAGGAGCACCAGAATGGGTGTGGCTCAATTAGCCTATTAGACTATTATGGCTAACAGCCAGACAGGAATATGTGCATCTTTTAAAACATGGTTTAAAACACTGAAGATGCCATTCACATCTCCTTCCCCCTCTTTTAAGCTTGCAAACACGGTTCCAAGCGCAGTAGATAAAAAAAGGTAAAATATTGTGCAAGTAATAAGTATTAAATAAACAGTTCAAAGAGTCTCTCTGGTGACCGCCAATCTTCATTCCAAGATCACTCCTTCTTGGCCAAACACTGCACTCTTCACAGTACACAGGCCCAGCTCTGAGACTTCCTCCATCCAGACCTCCAGACCACCTGCAAAATCCGCTCAGGCCTCTGCAGTTCCAGCAAATAACTTGGCCTCTGAGCACTTTCCCTGGGCTGCAGACTGGTCCTCCACGGGATGTCATCAGGAAGTCCTCAGCCATTACTGTCCTCCGCCACTGCTGTTCTGTTAAGGCTTGGCAATAGCTCCCCACATGGCTCACGTCAGCAACAAGGAGTTCCCGAGCTATTCCTCCTTCAGGCATTGGCCAACCCCAAAGGACAGCAGTTCAACTCCACCAGTGATCTCCCCTCCCAGCAGGTCTCTTCGTCTACCTGCTCACCCTTCCCTGCGGCTTCCACCATGAAGCTCCTCAAACAATATTTTCCGAAATGTGGGTCCCCTCCACTCAGCTAGAGGAATCATCCCACCACTGCCACCAAATGTGAAAAAGAGTTTTCTCGACGCACAAGGTTGTTGTTAAAAAGCATATTTTTACTTTAAACACATAGCACAACCGTCGAGTCACTTGCACAACTCAAGCCTCCCTCCAGTCTAAAACCCTGGCCTTCTTAAGGAGCACCAGAATGGGTGTGGCTCAATTAGCCTATGAGCCACAGCTGCAGACTATTACGGCTAACAGCCAGACAGGAATATGTGCATCTTTTAAAACATGGTTTAAAACAATGAAGGTGCCATTCACATCTTCACAGGCTGGATCAGTTAAACTTCGGGCGGGGACTAAGTCCCAACAGGGACACCCCCGTCCCCAGGAATCTAACATTCTGAACCTATCCACCATCTTCCATCTGTCAGAAACGGAAACTCAGCTGCTGGAGAGGGGCCTCAGTTTCATCCCCACCCCTCGTATTTCAGATCAACTCAAATTCCGAAATGGGTCCCCTAATCGGACTGAGTGGTGCGGTTGGTCGCCAACGGTCTGGAAGTCTTCCCGGAGCTCCAGAGCAGCGGGACAACGTCGCGTCTGAGGCCGAAACGGGTGCCCTAATCGGACTGAGTGGTGCGGTTGGAGAATACACTAAGCCCCACCCCTTTAGTCATGTGCTGCTTCAGAAATTGTAAATGGGCCATTCAAATTGGTTTCACATCTTTTGTGGAAGGACCAGTCAAACTGGTTTCACTTGAAGAAATTATCCAAAAATGCATTGCAGTTCCACAGTTGCTCTGTGTGTGAATGAAATGCATCCATTTATGTACAGACACAATTATTTATTTTCCAGACCTTGGGGAATGTGTGATTGAAATGATGAATCAAAATGTGAAGTGCAAATGTTAATAAAATATCTTGAAAGTGTATCTCTGTCTTTGGAAAAAAAGCCAATCTTGGAAAAAGTCTGCAAGTGTGTTGAAGTTTACCAAAATGAGAGAAACCTCAGCAGTCCTCTAGAATGAATAAGATTTTTAATTGATATATCTCTAAAGATAAGAAACAGGATATCACCACAGAACCTCAATTTAAGTTACACAAGCTAGAACAAGTTGCAAAACAGCTACACAACAAAAACAAAAATCAGCACTAAAAAACACATATGAAACATTTCACCAAAATGGGTCATTTCACGCTTTTGGAGTCCTCATCCCTATCCTTTAAAGAGCCATCAGCACAAACAAACACACAGATGAAACATTTCACCAAACAGGGACATGTCATATGTGTCTCTGAAGGCAGATGCCCTGTAAGCTTTAGGAGTCACCCGCCGCCCCACCACCCCCCAAAGGTCAAAGGCCACGCATCATATTCAGAGTTTATCCATACATGCCAAGAATTGATCCACTAAAAAACATATGAAACATCTCACCAAACGGGTCATGGTACGATTTTGGAGTCCTCATCCCAGGTAGTCAAAAACTGCTTTCTTCTGAGGGTCATCCAGGCGGTTAGCTGCTGTCTGAAATACCCTCCGTACAACCTGGCTGCTCACCTGGGGGACGTTGCACTTTTGCTGGAGCTTTATCAGATCACCAGCTGCATTGTTAATTGGCTTACCGCGGGAGGACACAAAGAAAAAATCATCTCCATCCTTTTCATCCTGCTCATCTCGCTTACGTTTCCTTTCGCCAGCAAGGAGCTGTGGCCGCACTTTGTTGTAATATTTCTCAAACCACGCCTCCTCCTTCTTGGACAGGACAATTGAGAAATGTGCAGCCGTCTTGTGGTCCTTTACAAAAACGATTGAATCATCATCTGCGTGTTTCCGTTCAAGCCATTCCTTGACCTGTAACAAAAAGAGGATATGCCATTGATTAGGAAATGTAAGGCTAAAATGTCAGGGTAAATTTATCAATAGAGCACATAAGAGCACAATAGAGCAGTAACACTCACCTTCATGCTCTGCACCACACATGGCCGTTGGCAGTGTCTTAGTATGACAATTGCCTCAAGATAGTATAGCACAAATATGCACTCAGTCCTACTCAGGGAGGAAGAAGAACTGTCATCAAGTTGATTCATGATTTTCACTAAGTCACCTTCACCTTTATCAAGAACAGCCAAGCATTCACGAGGTGTGGGTTGACTTTTGTCAAACAACAAGGCATGCCTCTTTTGCACAATTTCTTTGCTCGCTTGCTTAGAGAGGACACTCTGTGAAGAAGTTAAAAAACTCAAATATAACGTGCACTGCTTGTAGAGCTCCCTGTCATCCTGTCTCAAGCCGGTCCTTGTCAAGTGGAACTCCAAGAACCTTTTCAAGCACTTGATGTAATTTCCTGATGTTTGTGCCTTATACCCTGCCTTAGCCTGTTGACCCAGGAAGTCTCTGAGCTTCTCTCTGTCATTGACAAACTTCAAAGATGGTTCCGTAGGATCAGCAAAATACAGGTACCGGGAAACAGTGTCAACCTCCTGTTGGTACTTTGCATTTTCGTAATCATTCTTTAGGTAGTCTGCAAAGCGCTTGAGCAATGGATGATCTGCTGAATGCTTTTTCAAAATGCCTAAATCCTTCGCTTTCACCATTTTGTCTTTGGTATACGTTTTCTCTTGTCTACATTGAAAAAGCTCATTGCTGCCGCAAGATTCCACATCAGATGGCTCTGTCTCTCCGGGTGCCTCCCCAGGGCATTCAGAAAGGGTTTCGGTGACCAACCTTGGATTACCAATGGGCAGAGGAGGAGGGACTCCTGTCACAAACAAGTGATGGTATTTCAGCTCCTCAATCAATCCTTCGATTGGATTTGGTGATGAGACGATTTGCTTCAGGACTGCATAACTAAAAGCCCGTCCATTCTTCAGGAGGTCACACACATCTTTCTTGGCCTTTTCAACCACCTCTAGGATCACTGGTGGTGTCTTATCCTTCATGCAGACTCTGCGCAGGTGACAGGATAGAGAGTCTTGGGTCCTCAAACAAACTGGACAGAGTAGATAGTGTCTATGTGCAGCTGCAGATTTCCTGGTAATAGAAAAGAAATACCTTCATTCAGAAGTCGTCACAACAAAACATTTAAAACATGGTAATACTTCATGAGCAATTACACTATATATATATATATATATATATATATATATATATATATATATATATAAACAGAGGCATTAAATATTACTTACTTTTCCCCAGCCATTTCTTAAGATGAGACAGTGAGTGAAGATGAATCTCTGGAAGAATTACGGCTGTTCAGAAGAAAGACAAATTAGAACAATAACCTTTAAGAATGTAAGCTTTAGCTCTCTAGGCAGAATGGTCAAATCAAATTTAGCAAATTAAGAATGTAAGCTTTAGTTCTCTAGGCAGAATTGTCAAATCAAATATAGCAAATTAAAAAGGCTTTTTGAAGAGAAAACCCTTCTTGATCAGAAATAGCAATTAAAATTGCTTTTAAAGGCTATTGCCAAGGAATAACAGCGCTTTAGAAGTAGAAGGCAGCAATTAGAATTGCTTTTGATTCAATGGATGGCCAAGGAATATGCTCTTCGGAAGTTCAGTAGATTTCAGCTGGTAGATTTATGTGGGAAGTGGCAGGAACCTTCTTGCTTCAGAAATTTCTGAGAGTGAATTCTTTCAAAATCAGTCCAGTATTTATAATGCCAAAGTCTTTGCTCATTGGTTAACAGAGCCCCAGTGCAGTGAAGCCCCACCCCTTTATTCATGTGCTGCTTTAGAAATTGTAAATAGCCCATTCAAATTGGTTTCACATCTTTTGGGGAAGGGCCATTCAAACTGGTTTCACTTGAAGAAATTATGCAAAACTGCATTGCAGTTCCACAGTTGCTCTGTGTGTGAATGAAATGCATCCATTTATGTACAGACACAATTATTATCTTTTCCAGACATTGGGGAATGTGTGATTGAAATGATGAATCAAATGTGGAGAAAAAGCCAATCTTGGAAAAAGTCTGCAAGTTTGCTGAAGTTTAACCAAAATGAGATACACATCTTCAAAAACACAGGTAAGAACACGCCCCTTTCAGCTTGCAACAATAGCTTGTGGGGGGAGGAGCTTTATGCAACAGGCATTATAAATACTGGAATTTCATGGTGAAGAATCTTAAATGCATCAAAGGTAAGCCTTTCTTTTATTTTTTATCAAAATATGTTGATATGATCTGTAGATATAAAATACACTCAGCTCTTCATGATCTACAAAAAAGTAATATCTGAATTATTTTCTCTCTTCACATACTGAAAATTGTATAGGGGTATTACTTACTATTATTTTGTAATATTTGATATAGTACCATTCTCCTTTTTACATTCCATGCTTTGTAATGCCTTGTATGTAATGCCCTGCTAAGTAATGCCTTTTTTTTCTAATTCAAGTAAAACAGCAAACAGGCACTACTTGCTCTGTCCACGCTGTCTCAAAACACAAGCAAGCCTGTCTGTCCATTTGCGGAGGGTATGCTTGAAGGATGGCTCTGATGCCGATGTTAATGCCATTGTTGACAAAGCAAAGCACGATGCAGACCAATTTTTGATTTTGCTTAAATTGTGAAATATATCATATGAATCTGCATGAAAACTATTTGGGGAGATGTTAGGAACCAAGCCTCACAATCTCTGATGTTTTTTTCTATTTTTAAACATTATTTTTAGGTGTTCACCACAGGTGCTGATGCGTCAGCATATGTGCGAAAGTCCTCCATGACATACCCTCCCGATCCCCGACGGTCAGTCCGACGACCATGCACTATTTTCGGACACCTTCTGAGGACATCCTGCCCACTCTGGAGGATGGAAACAAGGGCCTAGAAGAAGAATAAAAACATTTTCACCGTTTTTGAGACTAAGTCCATCCACATTTAGGCACAGAATGGAAATAAAAACGTTTTTGGCCGTTTTTTTTACTAAGCCCATTTGGACTTGTCTCAGAAGCAGAATAAAAACATTGTAACTGTTTTTTGAGAGTATCCTTGTGGACTTAGACTCAGAATGGGAATAAAAACGTTTTTGCCCATTTTTTTAGTGTCCAGCTCCAGTTAAAGTATCACAGAGAGTAGCTTTGTAGTGCTGTGTAAGTGAGAGATCTTTTTGTCAGTCTTAACGACCCTGTCATTCACAAAAAACACTTATTTCGGGAGAGGTAAGCTCTAGAGATGCGCGGATGGGCTATTATTTCATCCGCAACCGCATCACAAAACGCTTGATCTGCCCGCCATCCAAAACCATTTTCAAAACCGCACCCGCCCGCCATCCGCCTGTTGTTTTTAGGTATATGCGCTGCTGACGCGAGGCTAGAAAGTTCTTGCCTGTTCTTGAAAGGAGACTGATCCAATGCCGCAAAGATATTTAAAGGATAAAGTCCCTAGTATGAAAGCCTATTGGCTATGTTGTAGCCTATCCCCAGAATATTATCAGTGAAGTGACGTCTGTCTCCGATCGATGCACAGGGAGAAACTTTAAAATAGCCAAGCACATCGGCAAACCTGACCTTACCATAGGCTAGTAGGCCTACACTTTTTTATCATTGTAATAAAACGCAATTTGGTACACCATTTTAATATGGTAATATAGCCTACTGTGTTTTTTTTTTTTTTGCAAAATGAAAGATCGAGCCTATTAATTCCGAAATTTCACCGCATTGAAGGCTATATAGGCTACTGTAACAAGCCCAACACTTGCCTGCTTGCCTTGCAAATCAAAGTTTTCCGACTATCTTTCTTACCTTCTTTCTTAGGTGTTGATGTTACTGAGCTAGAAGTTTAACTTGTTCTGCACATCTCGCGCTGCCAATGCCTGATGTCACTTCTGAGTCAAATCACTCCATCATCTCTTTGAAATTCCTCATCATGTCTGGTTCTCCCTCAGATGCCTGTGACCTCACACTGGACCCCAACACGGCCGGCAGACTCCTCTCTCTGTCTGAGGACAACAGGAAGGTGACGTGGGTTGGAGAGGACCAGTCGTATCCGGATCACCCAGACAGAATTCCGGATCACTCACTACTCAGTTCTTCTTATCACCAGCCCCGCATACACCCCTACACGAATCGCAAAGCCACTATGTGGTCCCTCCCGATTAGAAAATCCATAAACATCATGGGCGATTCGAATTCAGCCCGTATCCCAAAAGTAAGACCGGACACCAAACTCATTGTTTTATCGGTTGGCATAAACAACCCTCATTAATTTCTCACGTAATTTATCTGCACCACATCAGACCCTATTAACACGCCTTAATTCATTCATCACTATAAAATACACACTTTTCGAAATACACCATTCTGAATTTCACACAACTCATGACGACATACATTGGACAGCAGACACTGCATCACACGCACTTCAACATTGGCTGTGGGAAAAAGAGTTTCCTCGACGCACATGGTTGTTGTTAAAAAGCATATTTTTACTTAACACAGCACAACCGTCGAGTCACTTGCACAACTCAAGCCTCCCTCAATTCTAAGGCTACGTTTACACGATGACTGTCTGAACAGAAGACGCAAAAGTGGCGTTGAGTCTTCACTTTTTATTCCGCGTTTAGAGGAGAGGAAATCTGCGTGCATACGGTGACGCAAAAGTGTCTGAGCCATGTCTGAACGCATGCGTAGAATCTTCCTTCTCTTATCCGTGTCGCCAAAAACCAAAAAGATCCTTCTCTGTTCAGTAATACTATCTGTAAATATCCTGTACATTTCGTGGAAAAACTCCTGTATACTTGTTAGAGCTGCCAGAGCAGCTTGAAGGTCCGATGCATTGAAATAATCTGACATGTTTGTTGTACTGGCACATGTATGTGACGTAAACGCGTACGCAACGTGAGCAGATCTGAGCAGTGTTTTGCGTCTTGGCCGTTTAGACGGAAACGCTAAGGCGGAGCGTATTCAACTTTTCCACCCTGGAGGGTGGTTTCAGATTTATGCGTTTTCATGCCCCAAAAACGCTGTCACCGCCTAAACGAAAGGCACTTCCGATAAAAATTTTGTCGTTTTCACCCGCAAGCGTCCTTGTGTAAACGGGGCCTAAAACTCTGGCCTTCTTAAGGAGCACCAGAATGGGTGTGGCTCAATTAGCCTATTAGACTATTATGGCTAACAGCCAGACAGGAATATGTGCATCTTTTAAAACATGGTTTAAAACACTGAAGATGCCATTCACATCTCCTTCCCCCTCTTTTAAGCTTGCAAACACGGTTCCAAGCGCAGTAGATAAAAAAAGGTAAAATATTGTGCAAGTAATAAGTATTAAATAAACAGTTCAAAGAGTCTCTCTGGTGACCGCCAATCTTCATTCCAAGATCACTCCTTCTTGGCCAAACACTGCACTCTTCACAGTACACAGGCCCAGCTCTGAGACTTCCTCCATCCAGACCTCCAGACCACCTGCAAAATCCGCTCAGGCCTCTGCAGTTCCAGCAAATAACTTGGCCTCTGAGCACTTTCCCTGGGCTGCAGACTGGTCCTCCACGGGATGTCATCAGGAAGTCCTCAGCCATTACTGTCCTCCGCCACTGCTGTTCTGTTAAGGCTTGGCAATAGCTCCCCACATGGCTCACGTCAGCAACAAGGAGTTCCCGAGCTATTCCTCCTTCAGGCATTGGCCAACCCCAAAGGACAGCAGTTCAACTCCACCAGTGATCTCCCCTCCCAGCAGGTCTCTTCGTCTACCTGCTCACCCTTCCCTGCGGCTTCCACCATGAAGCTCCTCAAACAATATTTTCCGAAATGTGGGTCCCCTCCACTCAGCTAGAGGAATCATCCCACCACTGCCACCAAATGTGAAAAAGAGTTTTCTCGACGCACAAGGTTGTTGTTAAAAAGCATATTTTTACTTTAAACACATAGCACAACCGTCGAGTCACTTGCACAACTCAAGCCTCCCTCCAGTCTAAAACCCTGGCCTTCTTAAGGAGCACCAGAATGGGTGTGGCTCAATTAGCCTATGAGCCACAGCTGCAGACTATTACGGCTAACAGCCAGACAGGAATATGTGCATCTTTTAAAACATGGTTTAAAACAATGAAGGTGCCATTCACATCTTCACAGGCTGGATCAGTTAAACTTCGGGCGGGGACTAAGTCCCAACAGGGACACCCCCGTCCCCAGGAATCTAACATTCTGAACCTATCCACCATCTTCCATCTGTCAGAAACGGAAACTCAGCTGCTGGAGAGGGGCCTCAGTTTCATCCCCACCCCTCGTATTTCAGATCAACTCAAATTCCGAAATGGGTCCCCTAATCGGACTGAGTGGTGCGGTTGGTCGCCAACGGTCTGGAAGTCTTCCCGGAGCTCCAGAGCAGCGGGACAACGTCGCGTCTGAGGCCGAAACGGGTGCCCTAATCGGACTGAGTGGTGCGGTTGGAGAATACACTAAGCCCCACCCCTTTAGTCATGTGCTGCTTCAGAAATTGTAAATGGGCCATTCAAATTGGTTTCACATCTTTTGTGGAAGGACCAGTCAAACTGGTTTCACTTGAAGAAATTATCCAAAAATGCATTGCAGTTCCACAGTTGCTCTGTGTGTGAATGAAATGCATCCATTTATGTACAGACACAATTATTTATTTTCCAGACCTTGGGGAATGTGTGATTGAAATGATGAATCAAAATGTGAAGTGCAAATGTTAATAAAATATCTTGAAAGTGTATCTCTGTCTTTGGAAAAAAAGCCAATCTTGGAAAAAGTCTGCAAGTGTGTTGAAGTTTACCAAAATGAGAGAAACCTCAGCAGTCCTCTAGAATGAATAAGATTTTTAATTGATATATCTCTAAAGATAAGAAACAGGATATCACCACAGAACCTCAATTTAAGTTACACAAGCTAGAACAAGTTGCAAAACAGCTACACAACAAAAACAAAAATCAGCACTAAAAAACACATATGAAACATTTCACCAAAATGGGTCATTTCACGCTTTTGGAGTCCTCATCCCTATCCTTTAAAGAGCCATCAGCACAAACAAACACACAGATGAAACATTTCACCAAACAGGGACATGTCATATGTGTCTCTGAAGGCAGATGCCCTGTAAGCTTTAGGAGTCACCCGCCGCCCCACCACCCCCCAAAGGTCAAAGGCCACGCATCATATTCAGAGTTTATCCATACATGCCAAGAATTGATCCACTAAAAAACATATGAAACATCTCACCAAACGGGTCATGGTACGATTTTGGAGTCCTCATCCCAGGTAGTCAAAAACTGCTTTCTTCTGAGGGTCATCCAGGCGGTTAGCTGCTGTCTGAAATACCCTCCGTACAACCTGGCTGCTCACCTGGGGGACGTTGCACTTTTGCTGGAGCTTTATCAGATCACCAGCTGCATTGTTAATTGGCTTACCGCGGGAGGACACAAAGAAAAAATCATCTCCATCCTTTTCATCCTGCTCATCTCGCTTACGTTTCCTTTCGCCAGCAAGGAGCTGTGGCCGCACTTTGTTGTAATATTTCTCAAACCACGCCTCCTCCTTCTTGGACAGGACAATTGAGAAATGTGCAGCCGTCTTGTGGTCCTTTACAAAAACGATTGAATCATCATCTGCGTGTTTCCGTTCAAGCCATTCCTTGACCTGTAACAAAAAGAGGATATGCCATTGATTAGGAAATGTAAGGCTAAAATGTCAGGGTAAATTTATCAATAGAGCACATAAGAGCACAATAGAGCAGTAACACTCACCTTCATGCTCTGCACCACACATGGCCGTTGGCAGTGTCTTAGTATGACAATTGCCTCAAGATAGTATAGCACAAATATGCACTCAGTCCTACTCAGGGAGGAAGAAGAACTGTCATCAAGTTGATTCATGATTTTCACTAAGTCACCTTCACCTTTATCAAGAACAGCCAAGCATTCACGAGGTGTGGGTTGACTTTTGTCAAACAACAAGGCATGCCTCTTTTGCACAATTTCTTTGCTCGCTTGCTTAGAGAGGACACTCTGTGAAGAAGTTAAAAAACTCAAATATAACGTGCACTGCTTGTAGAGCTCCCTGTCATCCTGTCTCAAGCCGGTCCTTGTCAAGTGGAACTCCAAGAACCTTTTCAAGCACTTGATGTAATTTCCTGATGTTTGTGCCTTATACCCTGCCTTAGCCTGTTGACCCAGGAAGTCTCTGAGCTTCTCTCTGTCATTGACAAACTTCAAAGATGGTTCCGTAGGATCAGCAAAATACAGGTACCGGGAAACAGTGTCAACCTCCTGTTGGTACTTTGCATTTTCGTAATCATTCTTTAGGTAGTCTGCAAAGCGCTTGAGCAATGGATGATCTGCTGAATGCTTTTTCAAAATGCCTAAATCCTTCGCTTTCACCATTTTGTCTTTGGTATACGTTTTCTCTTGTCTACATTGAAAAAGCTCATTGCTGCCGCAAGATTCCACATCAGATGGCTCTGTCTCTCCGGGTGCCTCCCCAGGGCATTCAGAAAGGGTTTCGGTGACCAACCTTGGATTACCAATGGGCAGAGGAGGAGGGACTCCTGTCACAAACAAGTGATGGTATTTCAGCTCCTCAATCAATCCTTCGATTGGATTTGGTGATGAGACGATTTGCTTCAGGACTGCATAACTAAAAGCCCGTCCATTCTTCAGGAGGTCACACACATCTTTCTTGGCCTTTTCAACCACCTCTAGGATCACTGGTGGTGTCTTATCCTTCATGCAGACTCTGCGCAGGTGACAGGATAGAGAGTCTTGGGTCCTCAAACAAACTGGACAGAGTAGATAGTGTCTATGTGCAGCTGCAGATTTCCTGGTAATAGAAAAGAAATACCTTCATTCAGAAGTCGTCACAACAAAACATTTAAAACATGGTAATACTTCATGAGCAATTACACTATATATATATATATATATATATATATATATATATATATATGTATATATATATATATATATATATATATATAAACAGAGGCATTAAATATTACTTACTTTTCCCCAGCCATTTCTTAAGATGAGACAGTGAGTGAAGATGAATCTCTGGAAGAATTACGGCTGTTCAGAAGAAAGACAAATTAGAACAATAACCTTTAAGAATGTAAGCTTTAGCTCTCTAGGCAGAATGGTCAAATCAAATTTAGCAAATTAAGAATGTAAGCTTTAGTTCTCTAGGCAGAATTGTCAAATCAAATATAGCAAATTAAAAAGGCTTTTTGAAGAGAAAACCCTTCTTGATCAGAAATAGCAATTAAAATTGCTTTTAAAGGCTATTGCCAAGGAATAACAGCGCTTTAGAAGTAGAAGGCAGCAATTAGAATTGCTTTTGATTCAATGGATGGCCAAGGAATATGCTCTTCGGAAGTTCAGTAGATTTCAGCTGGTAGATTTCTGTGGGAAGTGGCAGGAACCTTCTTGCTTCAGAAATTTCTGAGAGTGAATTCTTTCAAAATCAGTCCAGTATTTATAATGCCAAAGTCTTTGCTCATTGGTTAACAGAGCCCCAGTGCAGTGAAGCCCCACCCCTTTATTCATGTGCTGCTTTAGAAATTGTAAATGGCCCATTCAAATTGGTTTCACATCTTTTGGGGAAGGGCCATTCAAACTGGTTTCACTTGAAGAAATTATGCAAAACTGCATTGCAGTTCCACAGTTGCTCTGTGTGTGAATGAAATGCATCCATTTATGTACAGACACAATTATTATCTTTTCCAGACATTGGGGAATGTGTGATTGAAATGATGAATCAAATGTGGAGAAAAAGCCAATCTTGGAAAAAGTCTGCAAGTTTGCTGAAGTTTAACCAAAATGAGATACACATCTTCAAAAACACAGGTAAGAACACGCCCCTTTCAGCTTGCAACAATAGCTTGTGGGGGGAGGAGCTTTATGCAACAGGCATTATAAATACTGGAATTTCATGGTGAAGAATCTTAAATGCATCAAAGGTAAGCCTTTCTTTTATTTTTTATCAAAATATGTTGATATGATCTGTAGATATAAAATACACTCAGCTCTTCATGATCTACAAAAAAGTAATATCTGAATTATTTTCTCTCTTCACATACTGAAAATTGTATAGGGGTATTACTTACTATTATTTTGTAATATTTGATATAGTACCATTCTCCTTTTTACATTCCATGCTTTGTAATGCCTTGTATGTAATGCCCTGCTAAGTAATGCCTTTTTTTTCTAATTCAAGTAAAACAGCAAACAGGCACTACTTGCTCTGTCCACGCTGTCTCAAAACACAAGCAAGCCTGTCTGTCCATTTGCGGAGGGTATGCTTGAAGGATGGCTCTGATGCCGATGTTAATGCCATTGTTGACAAAGCAAAGCACGATGCAGACCAATTTTTGATTTTGCTTAAATTGTGAAATATATCATATGAATCTGCATGAAAACTATTTGGGGAGATGTTAGGAACCAAGCCTCACAATCTCTGATGTTTTTTTCTATTTTTAAACATTATTTTTAGGTGTTCACCACAGGTGCTGATGCGTCAGCATATGTGCGAAAGTCCTCCATGACATACCCTCCCGATCCCCGACGGTCAGTCCGACGACCATGCACTATTTTCGGACACCTTCTGAGGACATCCTGCCCACTCTGGAGGATGGAAACAAGGGCCTAGAAGAAGAATAAAAACATTTTCACCGTTTTTGAGACTAAGTCCATCCACATTTAGGCACAGAATGGAAATAAAAACGTTTTTGGCCGTTTTTTTTTACTAAGCCCATTTGGACTTGTCTCAGAAGCAGAATAAAAACATTGTAACTGTTTTTTGAGAGTATCCTTGTGGACTTAGACTCAGAATGGGAATAAAAACGTTTTTGCCCATTTTTTTAGTGTCCAGCTCCAGTTAAAGTATCACAGAGAGTAGCTTTGTAGTGCTGTGTAAGTGAGAGATCTTTTTGTCAGTCTTAACGACCCTGTCATTCACAAAAAACACTTATTTCGGGAGAGGTAAGCTCTAGAGATGCGCGGATGGGCTATTATTTCATCCGCAACCGCATCACAAAACGCTTGATCTGCCCGCCATCCAAAACCATTTTCAAAACCGCACCCGCCCGCCATCCGCCTGTTGTTTTTAGGTATATGCGCTGCTGACGCGAGGCTAGAAAGTTCTTGCCTGTTCTTGAAAGGAGACTGATCCAATGCCGCAAAGATATTTAAAGGATAAAGTCCCTAGTATGAAAGCCTATTGGCTATGTTGTAGCCTATCCCCAGAATATTATCAGTGAAGTGACGTCTGTCTCCGATCGATGCACAGGGAGAAACTTTAAAATAGCCAAGCACATCGGCAAACCTGACCTTACCATAGGCTAGTAGGCCTACACTTTTTTATCATTGTAATAAAACGCAATTTGGTACACCATTTTAATATGGTAATATAGCCTACTGTGTTTTTTTTTTTTTGCAAAATGAAAGATCGAGCCTATTAATTCCGAAATTTCACCGCATTGAAGGCTATATAGGCTACTGTAACAAGCCCAACACTTGCCTGCTTGCCTTGCAAATCAAAGTTTTCCGACTATCTTTCTTACCTTCTTTCTTAGGTGTTGATGTTACTGAGCTAGAAGTTTAACTTGTTCTGCACATCTCGCGCTGCCAATGCCTGATGTCACTTCTGAGTCAAATCACTCCATCATCTCTTTGAAATTCCTCATCATGTCTGGTTCTCCCTCAGATGCCTGTGACCTCACACTGGACCCCAACACGGCCGGCAGACTCCTCTCTCTGTCTGAGGACAACAGGAAGGTGACGTGGGTTGGAGAGGACCAGTCGTATCCGGATCACCCAGACAGAATTCCGGATCACTCACTACTCAGTTCTTCTTATCACCAGCCCCGCATACACCCCTACACGAATCGCAAAGCCACTATGTGGTCCCTCCCGATTAGAAAATCCATAAACATCATGGGCGATTCGAATTCAGCCCGTATCCCAAAAGTAAGACCGGACACCAAACTCATTGTTTTATCGGTTGGCATAAACAACCCTCATTAATTTCTCACGTAATTTATCTGCACCACATCAGACCCTATTAACACGCCTTAATTCATTCATCACTATAAAATACACACTTTTCGAAATACACCATTCTGAATTTCACACAACTCATGACGACATACATTGGACAGCAGACACTGCATCACACGCACTTCAACATTGGCTGTGGGAAAAAGAGTTTCCTCGACGCACATGGTTGTTGTTAAAAAGCATATTTTTACTTAACACAGCACAACCGTCGAGTCACTTGCACAACTCAAGCCTCCCTCAATTCTAAGGCTACGTTTACACGATGACTGTCTGAACAGAAGACGCAAAAGTGGCGTTGAGTCTTCACTTTTTATTCCGCGTTTAGAGGAGAGGAAATCTGCGTGCATACGGTGACGCAAAAGTGTCTGAGCCATGTCTGAACGCATGCGTAGAATCTTCCTTCTCTTATCCGTGTCGCCAAAAACCAAAAAGATCCTTCTCTGTTCAGTAATACTATCTGTAAATATCCTGTACATTTCGTGGAAAAACTCCTGTATACTTGTTAGAGCTGCCAGAGCAGCTTGAAGGTCCGATGCATTGAAATAATCTGACATGTTTGTTGTACTGGCACATGTATGTGACGTAAACGCGTACGCAACGTGAGCAGATCTGAGCAGTGTTTTGCGTCTTGGCCGTTTAGACGGAAACGCTAAGGCGGAGCGTATTCAACTTTTCCACCCTGGAGGGTGGTTTCAGATTTATGCGTTTTCATGCCCCAAAAACGCTGTCACCGCCTAAACGAAAGGCACTTCCGATAAAAATTTTGTCGTTTTCACCCGCAAGCGTCCTTGTGTAAACGGGGCCTAAAACTCTGGCCTTCTTAAGGAGCACCAGAATGGGTGTGGCTCAATTAGCCTATTAGACTATTATGGCTAACAGCCAGACAGGAATATGTGCATCTTTTAAAACATGGTTTAAAACACTGAAGATGCCATTCACATCTCCTTCCCCCTCTTTTAAGCTTGCAAACACGGTTCCAAGCGCAGTAGATAAAAAAAGGTAAAATATTGTGCAAGTAATAAGTATTAAATAAACAGTTCAAAGAGTCTCTCTGGTGACCGCCAATCTTCATTCCAAGATCACTCCTTCTTGGCCAAACACTGCACTCTTCACAGTACACAGGCCCAGCTCTGAGACTTCCTCCATCCAGACCTCCAGACCACCTGCAAAATCCGCTCAGGCCTCTGCAGTTCCAGCAAATAACTTGGCCTCTGAGCACTTTCCCTGGGCTGCAGACTGGTCCTCCACGGGATGTCATCAGGAAGTCCTCAGCCATTACTGTCCTCCGCCACTGCTGTTCTGTTAAGGCTTGGCAATAGCTCCCCACATGGCTCACGTCAGCAACAAGGAGTTCCCGAGCTATTCCTCCTTCAGGCATTGGCCAACCCCAAAGGACAGCAGTTCAACTCCACCAGTGATCTCCCCTCCCAGCAGGTCTCTTCGTCTACCTGCTCACCCTTCCCTGCGGCTTCCACCATGAAGCTCCTCAAACAATATTTTCCGAAATGTGGGTCCCCTCCACTCAGCTAGAGGAATCATCCCACCACTGCCTCCAAATGTGAAAAAGAGTTTTCTCGACGCACAAGGTTGTTGTTAAAAAGCATATTTTTACTTTAAACACATAGCACAACCGTCGAGTCACTTGCACAACTCAAGCCTCCCTCCAGTCTAAAACCCTGGCCTTCTTAAGGAGCACCAGAATGGGTGTGGCTCAATTAGCCTATGAGCCACAGCTGCAGACTATTACGGCTAACAGCCAGACAGGAATATGTGCATCTTTTAAAACATGGTTTAAAACAATGAAGGTGCCATTCACATCTTCACAGGCTGGATCAGTTAAACTTCGGGCGGGGACTAAGTCCCAACAGGGACACCCCCGTCCCCAGGAATCTAACATTCTGAACCTATCCACCATCTTCCATCTGTCAGAAACGGAAACTCAGCTGCTGGAGAGGGGCCTCAGTTTCATCCCCACCCCTCGTATTTCAGATCAACTCAAATTCCGAAATGGGTCCCCTAATCGGACTGAGTGGTGCGGTTGGTCGCCAACGGTCTGGAAGTCTTCCCGGAGCTCCAGAGCAGCGGGACAACGTCGCGTCTGAGGCCGAAACGGGTGCCCTAATCGGACTGAGTGGTGCGGTTGGAGAATACACTAAGCCCCACCCCTTTAGTCATGTGCTGCTTCAGAAATTGTAAATGGGCCATTCAAATTGGTTTCACATCTTTTGTGGAAGGACCAGTCAAACTGGTTTCACTTGAAGAAATTATCCAAAAATGCATTGCAGTTCCACAGTTGCTCTGTGTGTGAATGAAATGCATCCATTTATGTACAGACACAATTATTTATTTTCCAGACCTTGGGGAATGTGTGATTGAAATGATGAATCAAAATGTGAAGTGCAAATGTTAATAAAATATCTTGAAAGTGTATCTCTGTCTTTGGAAAAAAAGCCAATCTTGGAAAAAGTCTGCAAGTGTGTTGAAGTTTACCAAAATGAGAGAAACCTCAGCAGTCCTCTAGAATGAATAAGATTTTTAATTGATATATCTCTAAAGATAAGAAACAGGATATCACCACAGAACCTCAATTTAAGTTACACAAGCTAGAACAAGTTGCAAAACAGCTACACAACAAAAACAAAAATCAGCACTAAAAAACACATATGAAACATTTCACCAAAATGGGTCATTTCACGCTTTTGGAGTCCTCATCCCTATCCTTTAAAGAGCCATCAGCACAAACAAACACACAGATGAAACATTTCACCAAACAGGGACATGTCATATGTGTCTCTGAAGGCAGATGCCCTGTAAGCTTTAGGAGTCACCCGCCGCCCCACCACCCCCCAAAGGTCAAAGGCCACGCATCATATTCAGAGTTTATCCATACATGCCAAGAATTGATCCACTAAAAAACATATGAAACATCTCACCAAACGGGTCATGGTACGATTTTGGAGTCCTCATCCCAGGTAGTCAAAAACTGCTTTCTTCTGAGGGTCATCCAGGCGGTTAGCTGCTGTCTGAAATACCCTCCGTACAACCTGGCTGCTCACCTGGGGGACGTTGCACTTTTGCTGGAGCTTTATCAGATCACCAGCTGCATTGTTAATTGGCTTACCGCGGGAGGACACAAAGAAAAAATCATCTCCATCCTTTTCATCCTGCTCATCTCGCTTACGTTTCCTTTCGCCAGCAAGGAGCTGTGGCCGCACTTTGTTGTAATATTTCTCAAACCACGCCTCCTCCTTCTTGGACAGGACAATTGAGAAATGTGCAGCCGTCTTGTGGTCCTTTACAAAAACGATTGAATCATCATCTGCGTGTTTCCGTTCAAGCCATTCCTTGACCTGTAACAAAAAGAGGATATGCCATTGATTAGGAAATGTAAGGCTAAAATGTCAGGGTAAATTTATCAATAGAGCACATAAGAGCACAATAGAGCAGTAACACTCACCTTCATGCTCTGCACCACACATGGCCGTTGGCAGTGTCTTAGTATGACAATTGCCTCAAGATAGTATAGCACAAATATGCACTCAGTCCTACTCAGGGAGGAAGAAGAACTGTCATCAAGTTGATTCATGATTTTCACTAAGTCACCTTCACCTTTATCAAGAACAGCCAAGCATTCACGAGGTGTGGGTTGACTTTTGTCAAACAACAAGGCATGCCTCTTTTGCACAATTTCTTTGCTCGCTTGCTTAGAGAGGACACTCTGTGAAGAAGTTAAAAAACTCAAATATAACGTGCACTGCTTGTAGAGCTCCCTGTCATCCTGTCTCAAGCCGGTCCTTGTCAAGTGGAACTCCAAGAACCTTTTCAAGCACTTGATGTAATTTCCTGATGTTTGTGCCTTATACCCTGCCTTAGCCTGTTGACCCAGGAAGTCTCTGAGCTTCTCTCTGTCATTGACAAACTTCAAAGATGGTTCCGTAGGATCAGCAAAATACAGGTACCGGGAAACAGTGTCAACCTCCTGTTGGTACTTTGCATTTTCGTAATCATTCTTTAGGTAGTCTGCAAAGCGCTTGAGCAATGGATGATCTGCTGAATGCTTTTTCAAAATGCCTAAATCCTTCGCTTTCACCATTTTGTCTTTGGTATACGTTTTCTCTTGTCTACATTGAAAAAGCTCATTGCTGCCGCAAGATTCCACATCAGATGGCTCTGTCTCTCCGGGTGCCTCCCCAGGGCATTCAGAAAGGGTTTCGGTGACCAACCTTGGATTACCAATGGGCAGAGGAGGAGGGACTCCTGTCACAAACAAGTGATGGTATTTCAGCTCCTCAATCAATCCTTCGATTGGATTTGGTGATGAGACGATTTGCTTCAGGACTGCATAACTAAAAGCCCGTCCATTCTTCAGGAGGTCACACACATCTTTCTTGGCCTTTTCAACCACCTCTAGGATCACTGGTGGTGTCTTATCCTTCATGCAGACTCTGCGCAGGTGACAGGATAGAGAGTCTTGGGTCCTCAAACAAACTGGACAGAGTAGATAGTGTCTATGTGCAGCTGCAGATTTCCTGGTAATAGAAAAGAAATACGTTCATTCAGAAGTCGTCACAACAAAACATTTAAAACATGGTAATACTTCATGAGCAATTACACTATATATATATATATATATATATATATATATATATATATATATATATATATATATATATAAACAGAGGCATTAAATATTACTTACTTTTCCCCAGCCATTTCTTAAGATGAGACAGTGAGTGAAGATGAATCTCTGGAAGAATTACGGCTGTTCAGAAGAAAGACAAATTAGAACAATAACCTTTAAGAATGTAAGCTTTAGCTCTCTAGGCAGAATGGTCAAATCAAATTTAGCAAATTAAGAATGTAAGCTTTAGTTCTCTAGGCAGAATTGTCAAATCAAATATAGCAAATTAAAAAGGCTTTTTGAAGAGAAAACCCTTCTTGATCAGAAATAGCAATTAAAATTGCTTTTAAAGGCTATTGCCAAGGAATAACAGCGCTTTAGAAGTAGAAGGCAGCAATTAGAATTGCTTTTGATTCAATGGATGGCCAAGGAATATGCTCTTCGGAAGTTCAGTAGATTTCAGCTGGTAGATTTATGTGGGAAGTGGCAGGAACCTTCTTGCTTCAGAAATTTCTGAGAGTGAATTCTTTCAAAATCAGTCCAGTATTTATAATGCCAAAGTCTTTGCTCATTGGTTAACAGAGCCCCAGTGCAGTGAAGCCCCACCCCTTTATTCATGTGCTGCTTTAGAAATTGTAAATAGCCCATTCAAATTGGTTTCACATCTTTTGGGGAAGGGCCATTCAAACTGGTTTCACTTGAAGAAATTATGCAAAACTGCATTGCAGTTCCACAGTTGCTCTGTGTGTGAATGAAATGCATCCATTTATGTACAGACACAATTATTATCTTTTCCAGACATTGGGGAATGTGTGATTGAAATGATGAATCAAATGTGGAGAAAAAGCCAATCTTGGAAAAAGTCTGCAAGTTTGCTGAAGTTTAACCAAAATGAGATACACATCTTCAAAAACACAGGTAAGAACACGCCCCTTTCAGCTTGCAACAATAGCTTGTGGGGGGAGGAGCTTTATGCAACAGGCATTATAAATACTGGAATTTCATGGTGAAGAATCTTAAATGCATCAAAGGTAAGCCTTTCTTTTATTTTTTATCAAAATATGTTGATATGATCTGTAGATATAAAATACACTCAGCTCTTCATGATCTACAAAAAAGTAATATCTGAATTATTTTCTCTCTTCACATACTGAAAATTGTATAGGGGTATTACTTACTATTATTTTGTAATATTTGATATAGTACCATTCTCCTTTTTACATTCCATGCTTTGTAATGCCTTGTATGTAATGCCCTGCTAAGTAATGCCTTTTTTTTCTAATTCAAGTAAAACAGCAAACAGGCACTACTTGCTCTGTCCACGCTGTCTCAAAACACAAGCAAGCCTGTCTGTCCATTTGCGGAGGGTATGCTTGAAGGATGGCTCTGATGCCGATGTTAATGCCATTGTTGACAAAGCAAAGCACGATGCAGACCAATTTTTGATTTTGCTTAAATTGTGAAATATATCATATGAATCTGCATGAAAACTATTTGGGGAGATGTTAGGAACCAAGCCTCACAATCTCTGATGTTTTTTTCTATTTTTAAACATTATTTTTAGGTGTTCACCACAGGTGCTGATGCGTCAGCATATGTGCGAAAGTCCTCCATGACATACCCTCCCGATCCCCGACGGTCAGTCCGACGACCATGCACTATTTTCGGACACCTTCTGAGGACATCCTGCCCACTCTGGAGGATGGAAACAAGGGCCTAGAAGAAGAATAAAAACATTTTCACCGTTTTTGAGACTAAGTCCATCCACATTTAGGCACAGAATGGAAATAAAAACGTTTTTGGCCGTTTTTTTTACTAAGCCCATTTGGACTTGTCTCAGAAGCAGAATAAAAACATTGTAACTGTTTTTTGAGAGTATCCTTGTGGACTTAGACTCAGAATGGGAATAAAAACGTTTTTGCCCATTTTTTTAGTGTCCAGCTCCAGTTAAAGTATCACAGAGAGTAGCTTTGTAGTGCTGTGTAAGTGAGAGATCTTTTTGTCAGTCTTAACGACCCTGTCATTCACAAAAAACACTTATTTCGGGAGAGGTAAGCTCTAGAGATGCGCGGATGGGCTATTATTTCATCCGCAACCGCATCACAAAACGCTTGATCTGCCCGCCATCCAAAACCATTTTCAAAACCGCACCCGCCCGCCATCCGCCTGTTGTTTTTAGGTATATGCGCTGCTGACGCGAGGCTAGAAAGTTCTTGCCTGTTCTTGAAAGGAGACTGATCCAATGCCGCAAAGATATTTAAAGGATAAAGTCCCTAGTATGAAAGCCTATTGGCTATGTTGTAGCCTATCCCCAGAATATTATCAGTGAAGTGACGTCTGTCTCCGATCGATGCACAGGGAGAAACTTTAAAATAGCCAAGCACATCGGCAAACCTGACCTTACCATAGGCTAGTAGGCCTACACTTTTTTATCATTGTAATAAAACGCAATTTGGTACACCATTTTAATATGGTAATATAGCCTACTGTGTTTTTTTTTTTTTGCAAAATGAAAGATCGAGCCTATTAATTCCGAAATTTCACCGCATTGAAGGCTATATAGGCTACTGTAACAAGCCCAACACTTGCCTGCTTGCCTTGCAAATCAAAGTTTTCCGACTATCTTTCTTACCTTCTTTCTTAGGTGTTGATGTTACTGAGCTAGAAGTTTAACTTGTTCTGCACATCTCGCGCTGCCAATGCCTGATGTCACTTCTGAGTCAAATCACTCCATCATCTCTTTGAAATTCCTCATCATGTCTGGTTCTCCCTCAGATGCCTGTGACCTCACACTGGACCCCAACACGGCCGGCAGACTCCTCTCTCTGTCTGAGGACAACAGGAAGGTGACGTGGGTTGGAGAGGACCAGTCGTATCCGGATCACCCAGACAGAATTCCGGATCACTCACTACTCAGTTCTTCTTATCACCAGCCCCGCATACACCCCTACACGAATCGCAAAGCCACTATGTGGTCCCTCCCGATTAGAAAATCCATAAACATCATGGGCGATTCGAATTCAGCCCGTATCCCAAAAGTAAGACCGGACACCAAACTCATTGTTTTATCGGTTGGCATAAACAACCCTCATTAATTTCTCACGTAATTTATCTGCACCACATCAGACCCTATTAACACGCCTTAATTCATTCATCACTATAAAATACACACTTTTCGAAATACACCATTCTGAATTTCACACAACTCATGACGACATACATTGGACAGCAGACACTGCATCACACGCACTTCAACATTGGCTGTGGGAAAAAGAGTTTCCTCGACGCACATGGTTGTTGTTAAAAAGCATATTTTTACTTAACACAGCACAACCGTCGAGTCACTTGCACAACTCAAGCCTCCCTCAATTCTAAGGCTACGTTTACACGATGACTGTCTGAACAGAAGACGCAAAAGTGGCGTTGAGTCTTCACTTTTTATTCCGCGTTTAGAGGAGAGGAAATCTGCGTGCATACGGTGACGCAAAAGTGTCTGAGCCATGTCTGAACGCATGCGTAGAATCTTCCTTCTCTTATCCGTGTCGCCAAAAACCAAAAAGATCCTTCTCTGTTCAGTAATACTATCTGTAAATATCCTGTACATTTCGTGGAAAAACTCCTGTATACTTGTTAGAGCTGCCAGAGCAGCTTGAAGGTCCGATGCATTGAAATAATCTGACATGTTTGTTGTACTGGCACATGTATGTGACGTAAACGCGTACGCAACGTGAGCAGATCTGAGCAGTGTTTTGCGTCTTGGCCGTTTAGACGGAAACGCTAAGGCGGAGCGTATTCAACTTTTCCACCCTGGAGGGTGGTTTCAGATTTATGCGTTTTCATGCCCCAAAAACGCTGTCACCGTCTAAACGAAAGGCACTTCCGATAAAAATTTTGTCGTTTTCACCCGCAAGCGTCCTTGTGTAAACGGGGCCTAAAACTCTGGCCTTCTTAAGGAGCACCAGAATGGGTGTGGCTCAATTAGCCTATTAGACTATTATGGCTAACAGCCAGACAGGAATATGTGCATCTTTTAAAACATGGTTTAAAACACTGAAGATGCCATTCACATCTCCTTCCCCCTCTTTTAAGCTTGCAAACACGGTTCCAAGCGCAGTAGATAAAAAAAGGTAAAATATTGTGCAAGTAATAAGTATTAAATAAACAGTTCAAAGAGTCTCTCTGGTGACCGCCAATCTTCATTCCAAGATCACTCCTTCTTGGCCAAACACTGCACTCTTCACAGTACACAGGCCCAGCTCTGAGACTTCCTCCATCCAGACCTCCAGACCACCTGCAAAATCCGCTCAGGCCTCTGCAGTTCCAGCAAATAACTTGGCCTCTGAGCACTTTCCCTGGGCTGCAGACTGGTCCTCCACGGGATGTCATCAGGAAGTCCTCAGCCATTACTGTCCTCCGCCACTGCTGTTCTGTTAAGGCTTGGCAATAGCTCCCCACATGGCTCACGTCAGCAACAAGGAGTTCCCGAGCTATTCCTCCTTCAGGCATTGGCCAACCCCAAAGGACAGCAGTTCAACTCCACCAGTGATCTCCCCTCCCAGCAGGTCTCTTCGTCTACCTGCTCACCCTTCCCTGCGGCTTCCACCATGAAGCTCCTCAAACAATATTTTCCGAAATGTGGGTCCCCTCCACTCAGCTAGAGGAATCATCCCACCACTGCCACCAAATGTGAAAAAGAGTTTTCTCGACGCACAAGGTTGTTGTTAAAAAGCATATTTTTACTTTAAACACATAGCACAACCGTCGAGTCACTTGCACAACTCAAGCCTCCCTCCAGTCTAAAACCCTGGCCTTCTTAAGGAGCACCAGAATGGGTGTGGCTCAATTAGCCTATGAGCCACAGCTGCAGACTATTACGGCTAACAGCCAGACAGGAATATGTGCATCTTTTAAAACATGGTTTAAAACAATGAAGGTGCCATTCACATCTTCACAGGCTGGATCAGTTAAACTTCGGGCGGGGACTAAGTCCCAACAGGGACACCCCCGTCCCCAGGAATCTAACATTCTGAACCTATCCACCATCTTCCATCTGTCAGAAACGGAAACTCAGCTGCTGGAGAGGGGCCTCAGTTTCATCCCCACCCCTCGTATTTCAGATCAACTCAAATTCCGAAATGGGTCCCCTAATCGGACTGAGTGGTGCGGTTGGTCGCCAACGGTCTGGAAGTCTTCCCGGAGCTCCAGAGCAGCGGGACAACGTCGCGTCTGAGGCCGAAACGGGTGCCCTAATCGGACTGAGTGGTGCGGTTGGAGAATACACTAAGCCCCACCCCTTTAGTCATGTGCTGCTTCAGAAATTGTAAATGGGCCATTCAAATTGGTTTCACATCTTTTGTGGAAGGACCAGTCAAACTGGTTTCACTTGAAGAAATTATCCAAAAATGCATTGCAGTTCCACAGTTGCTCTGTGTGTGAATGAAATGCATCCATTTATGTACAGACACAATTATTTATTTTCCAGACCTTGGGGAATGTGTGATTGAAATGATGAATCAAAATGTGAAGTGCAAATGTTAATAAAATATCTTGAAAGTGTATCTCTGTCTTTGGAAAAAAAGCCAATCTTGGAAAAAGTCTGCAAGTGTGTTGAAGTTTACCAAAATGAGAGAAACCTCAGCAGTCCTCTAGAATGAATAAGATTTTTAATTGATATATCTCTAAAGATAAGAAACAGGATATCACCACAGAACCTCAATTTAAGTTACACAAGCTAGAACAAGTTGCAAAACAGCTACACAACAAAAACAAAAATCAGCACTAAAAAACACATATGAAACATTTCACCAAAATGGGTCATTTCACGCTTTTGGAGTCCTCATCCCTATCCTTTAAAGAGCCATCAGCACAAACAAACACACAGATGAAACATTTCACCAAACAGGGACATGTCATATGTGTCTCTGAAGGCAGATGCCCTGTAAGCTTTAGGAGTCACCCGCCGCCCCACCACCCCCCAAAGGTCAAAGGCCACGCATCATATTCAGAGTTTATCCATACATGCCAAGAATTGATCCACTAAAAAACATATGAAACCGACGGTCAGTCCGACGACCATGCACTATTTTCGGACACCTTCTGAGGACATCCTGCCCACTCTGGAGGATGGAAACAAGGGCCTAGAAGAAGAATAAAAACATTTTCACCGTTTTTGAGACTAAGTCCATCCACATTTAGGCACAGAATGGAAATAAAAACGTTTTTGGCCGTTTTTTTTACTAAGCCCATTTGGACTTGTCTCAGAAGCAGAATAAAAACATTGTAACTGTTTTTTGAGAGTATCCTTGTGGACTTAGACTCAGAATGGGAATAAAAACGTTTTTGCCCATTTTTTTAGTGTCCAGCTCCAGTTAAAGTATCACAGAGAGTAGCTTTGTAGTGCTGTGTAAGTGAGAGATCTTTTTGTCAGTCTTAACGACCCTGTCATTCACAAAAAACACTTATTTCGGGAGAGGTAAGCTCTAGAGATGCGCGGATGGGCTATTATTTCATCCGCAACCGCATCACAAAACGCTTGATCTGCCCGCCATCCAAAACCATTTTCAAAACCGCACCCGCCCGCCATCCGCCTGTTGTTTTTAGGTATATGCGCTGCTGACGCGAGGCTAGAAAGTTCTTGCCTGTTCTTGAAAGGAGACTGATCCAATGCCGCAAAGATATTTAAAGGATAAAGTCCCTAGTATGAAAGCCTATTGGCTATGTTGTAGCCTATCCCCAGAATATTATCAGTGAAGTGACGTCTGTCTCCGATCGATGCACAGGGAGAAACTTTAAAATAGCCAAGCACATCGGCAAACCTGACCTTACCATAGGCTAGTAGGCCTACACTTTTTTATCATTGTAATAAAACGCAATTTGGTACACCATTTTAATATGGTAATATAGCCTACTGTGTTTTTTTTTTTTTGCAAAATGAAAGATCGAGCCTATTAATTCCGAAATTTCACCGCATTGAAGGCTATATAGGCTACTGTAACAAGCCCAACACTTGCCTGCTTGCCTTGCAAATCAAAGTTTTCCGACTATCTTTCTTACCTTCTTTCTTAGGTGTTGATGTTACTGAGCTAGAAGTTTAACTTGTTCTGCACATCTCGCGCTGCCAATGCCTGATGTCACTTCTGAGTCAAATCACTCCATCATCTCTTTGAAATTCCTCATCATGTCTGGTTCTCCCTCAGATGCCTGTGACCTCACACTGGACCCCAACACGGCCGGCAGACTCCTCTCTCTGTCTGAGGACAACAGGAAGGTGACGTGGGTTGGAGAGGACCAGTCGTATCCGGATCACCCAGACAGAATTCCGGATCACTCACTACTCAGTTCTTCTTATCACCAGCCCCGCATACACCCCTACACGAATCGCAAAGCCACTATGTGGTCCCTCCCGATTAGAAAATCCATAAACATCATGGGCGATTCGAATTCAGCCCGTATCCCAAAAGTAAGACCGGACACCAAACTCATTGTTTTATCGGTTGGCATAAACAACCCTCATTAATTTCTCACGTAATTTATCTGCACCACATCAGACCCTATTAACACGCCTTAATTCATTCATCACTATAAAATACACACTTTTCGAAATACACCATTCTGAATTTCACACAACTCATGACGACATACATTGGACAGCAGACACTGCATCACACGCACTTCAACATTGGCTGTGGGAAAAAGAGTTTCCTCGACGCACATGGTTGTTGTTAAAAAGCATATTTTTACTTAACACAGCACAACCGTCGAGTCACTTGCACAACTCAAGCCTCCCTCAATTCTAAGGCTACGTTTACACGATGACTGTCTGAACAGAAGACGCAAAAGTGGCGTTGAGTCTTCACTTTTTATTCCGCGTTTAGAGGAGAGGAAATCTGCGTGCATACGGTGACGCAAAAGTGTCTGAGCCATGTCTGAACGCATGCGTAGAATCTTCCTTCTCTTATCCGTGTCGCCAAAAACCAAAAAGATCCTTCTCTGTTCAGTAATACTATCTGTAAATATCCTGTACATTTCGTGGAAAAACTCCTGTATACTTGTTAGAGCTGCCAGAGCAGCTTGAAGGTCCGATGCATTGAAATAATCTGACATGTTTGTTGTACTGGCACATGTATGTGACGTAAACGCGTACGCAACGTGAGCAGATCTGAGCAGTGTTTTGCGTCTTGGCCGTTTAGACGGAAACGCTAAGGCGGAGCGTATTCAACTTTTCCACCCTGGAGGGTGGTTTCAGATTTATGCGTTTTCATGCCCCAAAAACGCTGTCACCGTCTAAACGAAAGGCACTTCCGATAAAAATTTTGTCGTTTTCACCCGCAAGCGTCCTTGTGTAAACGGGGCCTAAAACTCTGGCCTTCTTAAGGAGCACCAGAATGGGTGTGGCTCAATTAGCCTATTAGACTATTATGGCTAACAGCCAGACAGGAATATGTGCATCTTTTAAAACATGGTTTAAAACACTGAAGATGCCATTCACATCTCCTTCCCCCTCTTTTAAGCTTGCAAACACGGTTCCAAGCGCAGTAGATAAAAAAAGGTAAAATATTGTGCAAGTAATAAGTATTAAATAAACAGTTCAAAGAGTCTCTCTGGTGACCGCCAATCTTCATTCCAAGATCACTCCTTCTTGGCCAAACACTGCACTCTTCACAGTACACAGGCCCAGCTCTGAGACTTCCTCCATCCAGACCTCCAGACCACCTGCAAAATCCGCTCAGGCCTCTGCAGTTCCAGCAAATAACTTGGCCTCTGAGCACTTTCCCTGGGCTGCAGACTGGTCCTCCACGGGATGTCATCAGGAAGTCCTCAGCCATTACTGTCCTCCGCCACTGCTGTTCTGTTAAGGCTTGGCAATAGCTCCCCACATGGCTCACGTCAGCAACAAGGAGTTCCCGAGCTATTCCTCCTTCAGGCATTGGCCAACCCCAAAGGACAGCAGTTCAACTCCACCAGTGATCTCCCCTCCCAGCAGGTCTCTTCGTCTACCTGCTCACCCTTCCCTGCGGCTTCCACCATGAAGCTCCTCAAACAATATTTTCCGAAATGTGGGTCCCCTCCACTCAGCTAGAGGAATCATCCCACCACTGCCTCCAAATGTGAAAAAGAGTTTTCTCGACGCACAAGGTTGTTGTTAAAAAGCATATTTTTACTTTAAACACATAGCACAACCGTCGAGTCACTTGCACAACTCAAGCCTCCCTCCAGTCTAAAACCCTGGCCTTCTTAAGGAGCACCAGAATGGGTGTGGCTCAATTAGCCTATGAGCCACAGCTGCAGACTATTACGGCTAACAGCCAGACAGGAATATGTGCATCTTTTAAAACATGGTTTAAAACAATGAAGGTGCCATTCACATCTTCACAGGCTGGATCAGTTAAACTTCGGGCGGGGACTAAGTCCCAACAGGGACACCCCCGTCCCCAGGAATCTAACATTCTGAACCTATCCACCATCTTCCATCTGTCAGAAACGGAAACTCAGCTGCTGGAGAGGGGCCTCAGTTTCATCCCCACCCCTCGTATTTCAGATCAACTCAAATTCCGAAATGGGTCCCCTAATCGGACTGAGTGGTGCGGTTGGTCGCCAACGGTCTGGAAGTCTTCCCGGAGCTCCAGAGCAGCGGGACAACGTCGCGTCTGAGGCCGAAACGGGTGCCCTAATCGGACTGAGTGGTGCGGTTGGAGAATACACTAAGCCCCACCCCTTTAGTCATGTGCTGCTTCAGAAATTGTAAATGGGCCATTCAAATTGGTTTCACATCTTTTGTGGAAGGACCAGTCAAACTGGTTTCACTTGAAGAAATTATCCAAAAATGCATTGCAGTTCCACAGTTGCTCTGTGTGTGAATGAAATGCATCCATTTATGTACAGACACAATTATTTATTTTCCAGACCTTGGGGAATGTGTGATTGAAATGATGAATCAAAATGTGAAGTGCAAATGTTAATAAAATATCTTGAAAGTGTATCTCTGTCTTTGGAAAAAAAGCCAATCTTGGAAAAAGTCTGCAAGTGTGTTGAAGTTTACCAAAATGAGAGAAACCTCAGCAGTCCTCTAGAATGAATAAGATTTTTAATTGATATATCTCTAAAGATAAGAAACAGGATATCACCACAGAACCTCAATTTAAGTTACACAAGCTAGAACAAGTTGCAAAACAGCTACACAACAAAAACAAAAATCAGCACTAAAAAACACATATGAAACATTTCACCAAAATGGGTCATTTCACGCTTTTGGAGTCCTCATCCCTATCCTTTAAAGAGCCATCAGCACAAACAAACACACAGATGAAACATTTCACCAAACAGGGACATGTCATATGTGTCTCTGAAGGCAGATGCCCTGTAAGCTTTAGGAGTCACCCGCCGCCCCACCACCCCCCAAAGGTCAAAGGCCACGCATCATATTCAGAGTTTATCCATACATGCCAAGAATTGATCCACTAAAAAACATATGAAACATCTCACCAAACGGGTCATGGTACGATTTTGGAGTCCTCATCCCAGGTAGTCAAAAACTGCTTTCTTCTGAGGGTCATCCAGGCGGTTAGCTGCTGTCTGAAATACCCTCCGTACAACCTGGCTGCTCACCTGGGGGACGTTGCACTTTTGCTGGAGCTTTATCAGATCACCAGCTGCATTGTTAATTGGCTTACCGCGGGAGGACACAAAGAAAAAATCATCTCCATCCTTTTCATCCTGCTCATCTCGCTTACGTTTCCTTTCGCCAGCAAGGAGCTGTGGCCGCACTTTGTTGTAATATTTCTCAAACCACGCCTCCTCCTTCTTGGACAGGACAATTGAGAAATGTGCAGCCGTCTTGTGGTCCTTTACAAAAACGATTGAATCATCATCTGCGTGTTTCCGTTCAAGCCATTCCTTGACCTGTAACAAAAAGAGGATATGCCATTGATTAGGAAATGTAAGGCTAAAATGTCAGGGTAAATTTATCAATAGAGCACATAAGAGCACAATAGAGCAGTAACACTCACCTTCATGCTCTGCACCACACATGGCCGTTGGCAGTGTCTTAGTATGACAATTGCCTCAAGATAGTATAGCACAAATATGCACTCAGTCCTACTCAGGGAGGAAGAAGAACTGTCATCAAGTTGATTCATGATTTTCACTAAGTCACCTTCACCTTTATCAAGAACAGCCAAGCATTCACGAGGTGTGGGTTGACTTTTGTCAAACAACAAGGCATGCCTCTTTTGCACAATTTCTTTGCTCGCTTGCTTAGAGAGGACACTCTGTGAAGAAGTTAAAAAACTCAAATATAACGTGCACTGCTTGTAGAGCTCCCTGTCATCCTGTCTCAAGCCGGTCCTTGTCAAGTGGAACTCCAAGAACCTTTTCAAGCACTTGATGTAATTTCCTGATGTTTGTGCCTTATACCCTGCCTTAGCCTGTTGACCCAGGAAGTCTCTGAGCTTCTCTCTGTCATTGACAAACTTCAAAGATGGTTCCGTAGGATCAGCAAAATACAGGTACCGGGAAACAGTGTCAACCTCCTGTTGGTACTTTGCATTTTCGTAATCATTCTTTAGGTAGTCTGCAAAGCGCTTGAGCAATGGATGATCTGCTGAATGCTTTTTCAAAATGCCTAAATCCTTCGCTTTCACCATTTTGTCTTTGGTATACGTTTTCTCTTGTCTACATTGAAAAAGCTCATTGCTGCCGCAAGATTCCACATCAGATGGCTCTGTCTCTCCGGGTGCCTCCCCAGGGCATTCAGAAAGGGTTTCGGTGACCAACCTTGGATTACCAATGGGCAGAGGAGGAGGGACTCCTGTCACAAACAAGTGATGGTATTTCAGCTCCTCAATCAATCCTTCGATTGGATTTGGTGATGAGACGATTTGCTTCAGGACTGCATAACTAAAAGCCCGTCCATTCTTCAGGAGGTCACACACATCTTTCTTGGCCTTTTCAACCACCTCTAGGATCACTGGTGGTGTCTTATCCTTCATGCAGACTCTGCGCAGGTGACAGGATAGAGAGTCTTGGGTCCTCAAACAAACTGGACAGAGTAGATAGTGTCTATGTGCAGCTGCAGATTTCCTGGTAATAGAAAAGAAATACGTTCATTCAGAAGTCGTCACAACAAAACATTTAAAACATGGTAATACTTCATGAGCAATTACACTATATATATATATATATATATATATATATATATATATATATATATATATATATATATATATATAAACAGAGGCATTAAATATTACTTACTTTTCCCCAGCCATTTCTTAAGATGAGACAGTGAGTGAAGATGAATCTCTGGAAGAATTACGGCTGTTCAGAAGAAAGACAAATTAGAACAATAACCTTTAAGAATGTAAGCTTTAGCTCTCTAGGCAGAATGGTCAAATCAAATTTAGCAAATTAAGAATGTAAGCTTTAGTTCTCTAGGCAGAATTGTCAAATCAAATATAGCAAATTAAAAAGGCTTTTTGAAGAGAAAACCCTTCTTGATCAGAAATAGCAATTAAAATTGCTTTTAAAGGCTATTGCCAAGGAATAACAGCGCTTTAGAAGTAGAAGGCAGCAATTAGAATTGCTTTTGATTCAATGGATGGCCAAGGAATATGCTCTTCGGAAGTTCAGTAGATTTCAGCTGGTAGATTTCTGTGGGAAGTGGCAGGAACCTTCTTGCTTCAGAAATTTCTGAGAGTGAATTCTTTCAAAATCAGTCCAGTATTTATAATGCCAAAGTCTTTGCTCATTGGTTAACAGAGCCCCAGTGCAGTGAAGCCCCACCCCTTTATTCATGTGCTGCTTTAGAAATTGTAAATGGCCCATTCAAATTGGTTTCACATCTTTTGGGGAAGGGCCATTCAAACTGGTTTCACTTGAAGAAATTATGCAAAACTGCATTGCAGTTCCACAGTTGCTCTGTGTGTGAATGAAATGCATCCATTTATGTACAGACACAATTATTATCTTTTCCAGACATTGGGGAATGTGTGATTGAAATGATGAATCAAATGTGGAGAAAAAGCCAATCTTGGAAAAAGTCTGCAAGTTTGCTGAAGTTTAACCAAAATGAGATACACATCTTCAAAAACACAGGTAAGAACACGCCCCTTTCAGCTTGCAACAATAGCTTGTGGGGGGAGGAGCTTTATGCAACAGGCATTATAAATACTGGAATTTCATGGTGAAGAATCTTAAATGCATCAAAGGTAAGCCTTTCTTTTATTTTTTATCAAAATATGTTGATATGATCTGTAGATATAAAATACACTCAGCTCTTCATGATCTACAAAAAAGTAATATCTGAATTATTTTCTCTCTTCACATACTGAAAATTGTATAGGGGTATTACTTACTATTATTTTGTAATATTTGATATAGTACCATTCTCCTTTTTACATTCCATGCTTTGTAATGCCTTGTATGTAATGCCCTGCTAAGTAATGCCTTTTTTTTCTAATTCAAGTAAAACAGCAAACAGGCACTACTTGCTCTGTCCACGCTGTCTCAAAACACAAGCAAGCCTGTCTGTCCATTTGCGGAGGGTATGCTTGAAGGATGGCTCTGATGCCGATGTTAATGCCATTGTTGACAAAGCAAAGCACGATGCAGACCAATTTTTGATTTTGCTTAAATTGTGAAATATATCATATGAATCTGCATGAAAACTATTTGGGGAGATGTTAGGAACCCAGCCTCACAATCTCTGATGTTTTTTTCTATTTTTAAACATTATTTTTAGGTGTTCACCACAGGTGCTGATGCGTCAGCATATGTGCGAAAGTCCTCCATGACATACCCTCCCGATCCCCGACGGTCAGTCCGACGACCATGCACTATTTTCGGACACCTTCTGAGGACATCCTGCCCACTCTGGAGGATGGAAACAAGGGCCTAGAAGAAGAATAAAAACATTTTCACCGTTTTTGAGACTAAGTCCATCCACATTTAGGCACAGAATGGAAATAAAAACGTTTTTGGCCGTTTTTTTTACTAAGCCCATTTGGACTTGTCTCAGAAGCAGAATAAAAACATTGTAACTGTTTTTTGAGAGTATCCTTGTGGACTTAGACTCAGAATGGGAATAAAAACGTTTTTGCCCATTTTTTTAGTGTCCAGCTCCAGTTAAAGTATCGCAGAGAGTAGCTTTGTAGTGCTGTGTAAGTGAGAGATCTTTTTGTCAGTCTTAACGACCCTGTCATTCACAAAAAACACTTATTTCGGGAGAGGTAAGCTCTAGAGATGCGCGGATGGGCTATTATTTCATCCGCAACCGCATCACAAAACGCTTGATCTGCCCGCCATCCAAAACCATTTTCAAAACCGCACCCGCCCGCCATCCGCCTGTTGTTTTTAGGTATATGCGCTGCTGACGCGAGGCTAGAAAGTTCTTGCCTGTTCTTGAAAGGAGACTGATCCAATGCCGCAAAGATATTTAAAGGATAAAGTCCCTAGTATGAAAGCCTATTGGCTATGTTGTAGCCTATCCCCAGAATATTATCAGTGAAGTGACGTCTGTCTCCGATCGATGCACAGGGAGAAACTTTAAAATAGCCAAGCACATCGGCAAACCTGACCTTACCATAGGCTAGTAGGCCTACACTTTTTTATCATTGTAATAAAACGCAATTTGGTACACCATTTTAATATGGTAATATAGCCTACTGTGTTTTTTTTTTTTTGCAAAATGAAAGATCGAGCCTATTAATTCCGAAATTTCACCGCATTGAAGGCTATATAGGCTACTGTAACAAGCCCAACACTTGCCTGCTTGCCTTGCAAATCAAAGTTTTCCGACTATCTTTCTTACCTTCTTTCTTAGGTGTTGATGTTACTGAGCTAGAAGTTTAACTTGTTCTGCACATCTCGCGCTGCCAATGCCTGATGTCACTTCTGAGTCAAATCACTCCATCATCTCTTTGAAATTCCTCATCATGTCTGGTTCTCCCTCAGATGCCTGTGACCTCACACTGGACCCCAACACGGCCGGCAGACTCCTCTCTCTGTCTGAGGACAACAGGAAGGTGACGTGGGTTGGAGAGGACCAGTCGTATCCGGATCACCCAGACAGAATTCCGGATCACTCACTACTCAGTTCTTCTTATCACCAGCCCCGCATACACCCCTACACGAATCGCAAAGCCACTATGTGGTCCCTCCCGATTAGAAAATCCATAAACATCATGGGCGATTCGAATTCAGCCCGTATCCCAAAAGTAAGACCGGACACCAAACTCATTGTTTTATCGGTTGGCATAAACAACCCTCATTAATTTCTCACGTAATTTATCTGCACCACATCAGACCCTATTAACACGCCTTAATTCATTCATCACTATAAAATACACACTTTTCGAAATACACCATTCTGAATTTCACACAACTCATGACGACATACATTGGACAGCAGACACTGCATCACACGCACTTCAACATTGGCTGTGGGAAAAAGAGTTTCCTCGACGCACATGGTTGTTGTTAAAAAGCATATTTTTACTTAACACAGCACAACCGTCGAGTCACTTGCACAACTCAAGCCTCCCTCAATTCTAAGGCTACGTTTACACGATGACTGTCTGAACAGAAGACGCAAAAGTGGCGTTGAGTCTTCACTTTTTATTCCGCGTTTAGAGGAGAGGAAATCTGCGTGCATACGGTGACGCAAAAGTGTCTGAGCCATGTCTGAACGCATGCGTAGAATCTTCCTTCTCTTATCCGTGTCGCCAAAAACCAAAAAGATCCTTCTCTGTTCAGTAATACTATCTGTAAATATCCTGTACATTTCGTGGAAAAACTCCTGTATACTTGTTAGAGCTGCCAGAGCAGCTTGAAGGTCCGATGCATTGAAATAATCTGACATGTTTGTTGTACTGGCACATGTATGTGACGTAAACGCGTACGCAACGTGAGCAGATCTGAGCAGTGTTTTGCGTCTTGGCCGTTTAGACGGAAACGCTAAGGCGGAGCGTATTCAACTTTTCCACCCTGGAGGGTGGTTTCAGATTTATGCGTTTTCATGCCCCAAAAACGCTGTCACCGTCTAAACGAAAGGCACTTCCGATAAAAATTTTGTCGTTTTCACCCGCAAGCGTCCTTGTGTAAACGGGGCCTAAAACTCTGGCCTTCTTAAGGAGCACCAGAATGGGTGTGGCTCAATTAGCCTATTAGACTATTATGGCTAACAGCCAGACAGGAATATGTGCATCTTTTAAAACATGGTTTAAAACACTGAAGATGCCATTCACATCTCCTTCCCCCTCTTTTAAGCTTGCAAACACGGTTCCAAGCGCAGTAGATAAAAAAAGGTAAAATATTGTGCAAGTAATAAGTGTTAAATAAACAGTTCAAAGAGTCTCTCTGGTGACCGCCAATCTTCATTCCAAGATCACTCCTTCTTGGCCAAACACTGCACTCTTCACAGTACACAGGCCCAGCTCTGAGACTTCCTCCATCCAGACCTCCAGACCACCTGCAAAATCCGCTCAGGCCTCTGCAGTTCCAGCAAATAACTTGGCCTCTGAGCACTTTCCCTGGGCTGCAGACTGGTCCTCCACGGGATGTCATCAGGAAGTCCTCAGCCATTACTGTCCTCCGCCACTGCTGTTCTGTTAAGGCTTGGCAATAGCTCCCCACATGGCTCACGTCAGCAACAAGGAGTTCCCGAGCTATTCCTCCTTCAGGCATTGGCCAACCCCAAAGGACAGCAGTTCAACTCCACCAGTGATCTCCCCTCCCAGCAGGTCTCTTCGTCTACCTGCTCACCCTTCCCTGCGGCTTCCACCATGAAGCTCCTCAAACAATATTTTCCGAAATGTGGGTCCCCTCCACTCAGCTAGAGGAATCATCCCACCACTGCCACCAAATGTGAAAAAGAGTTTTCTCGACGCACAAGGTTGTTGTTAAAAAGCATATTTTTACTTTAAACACATAGCACAACCGTCGAGTCACTTGCACAACTCAAGCCTCCCTCCAGTCTAAAACCCTGGCCTTCTTAAGGAGCACCAGAATGGGTGTGGCTCAATTAGCCTATGAGCCACAGCTGCAGACTATTACGGCTAACAGCCAGACAGGAATATGTGCATCTTTTAAAACATGGTTTAAAACAATGAAGGTGCCATTCACATCTTCACAGGCTGGATCAGTTAAACTTCGGGCGGGGACTAAGTCCCAACAGGGACACCCCCGTCCCCAGGAATCTAACATTCTGAACCTATCCACCATCTTCCATCTGTCAGAAACGGAAACTCAGCTGCTGGAGAGGGGCCTCAGTTTCATCCCCACCCCTCGTATTTCAGATCAACTCAAATTCCGAAATGGGTCCCCTAATCGGACTGAGTGGTGCGGTTGGTCGCCAACGGTCTGGAAGTCTTCCCGGAGCTCCAGAGCAGCGGGACAACGTCGCGTCTGAGGCCGAAACGGGTGCCCTAATCGGACTGAGTGGTGCGGTTGGAGAATACACTAAGCCCCACCCCTTTAGTCATGTGCTGCTTCAGAAATTGTAAATGGGCCATTCAAATTGGTTTCACATCTTTTGTGGAAGGACCAGTCAAACTGGTTTCACTTGAAGAAATTATCCAAAAATGCATTGCAGTTCCACAGTTGCTCTGTGTGTGAATGAAATGCATCCATTTATGTACAGACACAATTATTTATTTTCCAGACCTTGGGGAATGTGTGATTGAAATGATGAATCAAATGTGGAGAAAAAGCCAATCTTGGAAAAAGTCTGCAAGTTTGCTGAAGTTTAACCAAAATGAGATACACATCTTCAAAAACACAGGTAAGAACACGCCCCTTTCAGCTTGCAACAATAGCTTGTGGGGGGAGGAGCTTTATGCAACAGGCATTATAAATACTGGAATTTCATGGTGAAGAATCTTAAATGCATCAAAGGTAAGCCTTTCTTTTATTTTTTATCAAAATATGTTGATATGATCTGTAGATATAAAATACACTCAGCTCTTCATGATCTACAAAAAAGTAATATCTGAATTATTTTCTCTCTTCACATACTGAAAATTGTATAGGGGTATTACTTACTATTATTTTGTAATATTTGATATAGTACCATTCTCCTTTTTACATTCCATGCTTTGTAATGCCTTGTATGTAATGCCCTGCTAAGTAATGCCTTTTTTTTCTAATTCAAGTAAAACAGCAAACAGGCACTACTTGCTCTGTCCACGCTGTCTCAAAACACAAGCAAGCCTGTCTGTCCATTTGCGGAGGGTATGCTTGAAGGATGGCTCTGATGCCGATGTTAATGCCATTGTTGACAAAGCAAAGCACGATGCAGACCAATTTTTGATTTTGCTTAAATTGTGAAATATATCATATGAATCTGCATGAAAACTATTTGGGGAGATGTTAGGAACCCAGCCTCACAATCTCTGATGTTTTTTTCTATTTTTAAACATTATTTTTAGGTGTTCACCACAGGTGCTGATGCGTCAGCATATGTGCGAAAGTCCTCCATGACATACCCTCCCGATCCCCGACGGTCAGTCCGACGACCATGCACTATTTTCGGACACCTTCTGAGGACATCCTGCCCACTCTGGAGGATGGAAACAAGGGCCTAGAAGAAGAATAAAAACATTTTCACCGTTTTTGAGACTAAGTCCATCCACATTTAGGCACAGAATGGAAATAAAAACGTTTTTGGCCGTTTTTTTTACTAAGCCCATTTGGACTTGTCTCAGAAGCAGAATAAAAACATTGTAACTGTTTTTTGAGAGTATCCTTGTGGACTTAGACTCAGAATGGGAATAAAAACGTTTTTGCCCATTTTTTTAGTGTCCAGCTCCAGTTAAAGTATCGCAGAGAGTAGCTTTGTAGTGCTGTGTAAGTGAGAGATCTTTTTGTCAGTCTTAACGACCCTGTCATTCACAAAAAACACTTATTTCGGGAGAGGTAAGCTCTAGAGATGCGCGGATGGGCTATTATTTCATCCGCAACCGCATCACAAAACGCTTGATCTGCCCGCCATCCAAAACCATTTTCAAAACCGCACCCGCCCGCCATCCGCCTGTTGTTTTTAGGTATATGCGCTGCTGACGCGAGGCTAGAAAGTTCTTGCCTGTTCTTGAAAGGAGACTGATCCAATGCCGCAAAGATATTTAAAGGATAAAGTCCCTAGTATGAAAGCCTATTGGCTATGTTGTAGCCTATCCCCAGAATATTATCAGTGAAGTGACGTCTGTCTCCGATCGATGCACAGGGAGAAACTTTAAAATAGCCAAGCACATCGGCAAACCTGACCTTACCATAGGCTAGTAGGCCTACACTTTTTTATCATTGTAATAAAACGCAATTTGGTACACCATTTTAATATGGTAATATAGCCTACTGTGTTTTTTTTTTTTTGCAAAATGAAAGATCGAGCCTATTAATTCCGAAATTTCACCGCATTGAAGGCTATATAGGCTACTGTAACAAGCCCAACACTTGCCTGCTTGCCTTGCAAATCAAAGTTTTCCGACTATCTTTCTTACCTTCTTTCTTAGGTGTTGATGTTACTGAGCTAGAAGTTTAACTTGTTCTGCACATCTCGCGCTGCCAATGCCTGATGTCACTTCTGAGTCAAATCACTCCATCATCTCTTTGAAATTCCTCATCATGTCTGGTTCTCCCTCAGATGCCTGTGACCTCACACTGGACCCCAACACGGCCGGCAGACTCCTCTCTCTGTCTGAGGACAACAGGAAGGTGACGTGGGTTGGAGAGGACCAGTCGTATCCGGATCACCCAGACAGAATTCCGGATCACTCACTACTCAGTTCTTCTTATCACCAGCCCCGCATACACCCCTACACGAATCGCAAAGCCACTATGTGGTCCCTCCCGATTAGAAAATCCATAAACATCATGGGCGATTCGAATTCAGCCCGTATCCCAAAAGTAAGACCGGACACCAAACTCATTGTTTTATCGGTTGGCATAAACAACCCTCATTAATTTCTCACGTAATTTATCTGCACCACATCAGACCCTATTAACACGCCTTAATTCATTCATCACTATAAAATACACACTTTTCGAAATACACCATTCTGAATTTCACACAACTCATGACGACATACATTGGACAGCAGACACTGCATCACACGCACTTCAACATTGGCTGTGGGAAAAAGAGTTTCCTCGACGCACATGGTTGTTGTTAAAAAGCATATTTTTACTTAACACAGCACAACCGTCGAGTCACTTGCACAACTCAAGCCTCCCTCAATTCTAAGGCTACGTTTACACGATGACTGTCTGAACAGAAGACGCAAAAGTGGCGTTGAGTCTTCACTTTTTATTCCGCGTTTAGAGGAGAGGAAATCTGCGTGCATACGGTGACGCAAAAGTGTCTGAGCCATGTCTGAACGCATGCGTAGAATCTTCCTTCTCTTATCCGTGTCGCCAAAAACCAAAAAGATCCTTCTCTGTTCAGTAATACTATCTGTAAATATCCTGTACATTTCGTGGAAAAACTCCTGTATACTTGTTAGAGCTGCCAGAGCAGCTTGAAGGTCCGATGCATTGAAATAATCTGACATGTTTGTTGTACTGGCACATGTATGTGACGTAAACGCGTACGCAACGTGAGCAGATCTGAGCAGTGTTTTGCGTCTTGGCCGTTTAGACGGAAACGCTAAGGCGGAGCGTATTCAACTTTTCCACCCTGGAGGGTGGTTTCAGATTTATGCGTTTTCATGCCCCAAAAACGCTGTCACCGTCTAAACGAAAGGCACTTCCGATAAAAATTTTGTCGTTTTCACCCGCAAGCGTCCTTGTGTAAACGGGGCCTAAAACTCTGGCCTTCTTAAGGAGCACCAGAATGGGTGTGGCTCAATTAGCCTATTAGACTATTATGGCTAACAGCCAGACAGGAATATGTGCATCTTTTAAAACATGGTTTAAAACACTGAAGATGCCATTCACATCTCCTTCCCCCTCTTTTAAGCTTGCAAACACGGTTCCAAGCGCAGTAGATAAAAAAAGGTAAAATATTGTGCAAGTAATAAGTGTTAAATAAACAGTTCAAAGAGTCTCTCTGGTGACCGCCAATCTTCATTCCAAGATCACTCCTTCTTGGCCAAACACTGCACTCTTCACAGTACACAGGCCCAGCTCTGAGACTTCCTCCATCCAGACCTCCAGACCACCTGCAAAATCCGCTCAGGCCTCTGCAGTTCCAGCAAATAACTTGGCCTCTGAGCACTTTCCCTGGGCTGCAGACTGGTCCTCCACGGGATGTCATCAGGAAGTCCTCAGCCATTACTGTCCTCCGCCACTGCTGTTCTGTTAAGGCTTGGCAATAGCTCCCCACATGGCTCACGTCAGCAACAAGGAGTTCCCGAGCTATTCCTCCTTCAGGCATTGGCCAACCCCAAAGGACAGCAGTTCAACTCCACCAGTGATCTCCCCTCCCAGCAGGTCTCTTCGTCTACCTGCTCACCCTTCCCTGCGGCTTCCACCATGAAGCTCCTCAAACAATATTTTCCGAAATGTGGGTCCCCTCCACTCAGCTAGAGGAATCATCCCACCACTGCCACCAAATGTGAAAAAGAGTTTTCTCGACGCACAAGGTTGTTGTTAAAAAGCATATTTTTACTTTAAACACATAGCACAACCGTCGAGTCACTTGCACAACTCAAGCCTCCCTCCAGTCTAAAACCCTGGCCTTCTTAAGGAGCACCAGAATGGGTGTGGCTCAATTAGCCTATGAGCCACAGCTGCAGACTATTACGGCTAACAGCCAGACAGGAATATGTGCATCTTTTAAAACATGGTTTAAAACAATGAAGGTGCCATTCACATCTTCACAGGCTGGATCAGTTAAACTTCGGGCGGGGACTAAGTCCCAACAGGGACACCCCCGTCCCCAGGAATCTAACATTCTGAACCTATCCACCATCTTCCATCTGTCAGAAACGGAAACTCAGCTGCTGGAGAGGGGCCTCAGTTTCATCCCCACCCCTCGTATTTCAGATCAACTCAAATTCCGAAATGGGTCCCCTAATCGGACTGAGTGGTGCGGTTGGTCGCCAACGGTCTGGAAGTCTTCCCGGAGCTCCAGAGCAGCGGGACAACGTCGCGTCTGAGGCCGAAACGGGTGCCCTAATCCGACTGAGTGGTGCGGTTGGAGAATACACTAAGCCCCACCCCTTTAGTCATGTGCTGCTTCAGAAATTGTAAATGGGCCATTCAAATTGGTTTCACATCTTTTGTGGAAGGACCAGTCAAACTGGTTTCACTTGAAGAAATTATCCAAAAATGCATTGCAGTTCCACAGTTGCTCTGTGTGTGAATGAAATGCATCCATTTATGTACAGACACAATTATTTATTTTCCAGACCTTGGGGAATGTGTGATTGAAATGATGAATCAAAATGTGAAGTGCAAATGTTAATAAAATATCTTGAAAGTGTATCTCTGTCTTTGGAAAAAAAGCCAATCTTGGAAAAAGTCTGCAAGTGTGTTGAAGTTTACCAAAATGAGAGAAACCTCAGCAGTCCTCTAGAATGAATAAGATTTTTAATTGATATATCTCTAAAGATAAGAAACAGGATATCACCACAGAACCTCAATTTAAGTTACACAAGCTAGAACAAGTTGCAAAACAGCTACACAACAAAAACAAAAATCAGCACTAAAAAACACATATGAAACATTTCACCAAAATGGGTCATTTCACGCTTTTGGAGTCCTCATCCCTATCCTTTAAAGAGCCATCAGCACAAACAAACACACAGATGAAACATTTCACCAAACAGGGACATGTCATATGTGTCTCTGAAGGCAGATGCCCTGTAAGCTTTAGGAGTCACCCGCCGCCCCACCACCCCCCAAAGGTCAAAGGCCACGCATCATATTCAGAAAGTTTATCCATACATGCCAAGAATTGATCCACTAAAAAACATATGAAACATCTCACCAAACGGGTCATGGTACGATTTTGGAGTCCTCATCCCAGGTAGTCAAAAACTGCTTTCTTCTGAGGGTCATCCAGGAGGTTAGCTGCTGTCTGAAATACCCTCCGTACAACCTGGCTGCTCACCTGGGGGACGTTGCACTTTTGCTGGAGCTTTATCAGATCACCAGCTGCATTGTTAATTGGCTTACCGCGGGAGGACACAAAGAAAAAATCATCTCCATCCTTTTCATCCTGCTCATCTCGCTTACGTTTCCTTTCGCCAGCAAGGAGCTGTGGCCGCACTTTGTTGTAATATTTCTCAAACCACGCCTCCTCCTTCTTGGACAGGACAATTGAGAAATGTGCAGCCGTCTTGTGGTCCTTTACAAAAACGATTGAATCATCATCTGCGTGTTTCCGTTCAAGCCATTCCTTGACCTGTAACAAAAAGAGGATATGCCATTGATTAGGAAATGTAAGGCTAAAATGTCAGGGTAAATTTATCAATAGAGCACATAAGAGCACAATAGAGCAGTAACACTCACCTTCATGCTCTGCACCACACATGGCCGTTGGCAGTGTCTTAGTATGACAATTGCCTCAAGATAGTATAGCACAAATATGCACTCAGTCCTCAACCCGGTATCACGCCATTGCGTGCTCCTGCGCACGAACGTTAATCTATTGAAGCGTGTTCCCGAGCACGATAGTCCGACTTTTTGCGTGTTACACAAAACGAAATGTAAACCAATGCATTCTGAATGGGAGTGTTCTAAGACAATTAACGTTCTCCACAAAACGCTACGAGAGAGAGAGAAAGAGAGAGCGGGAGGGACAGAGAGAGAGAGAGAGAGCGAGAGAGAGGCTTCAGAAAGGGTGTGCGCAGATAGTACAGTGCACCCTAGTTATGTTTATGCCAAAACCTATATATATAATTAGGCTATAATTATATTATTTAGCGTGTAACGACCTCACCGGCGAGGTCGTTACACTATAAAGAAACACGTAATCTCAAGCGGGAGAGAAAGTTTGCGGTGCTGGTTTGTGTCACCAACCCAGCAACCCAGTCGCCAAGAAAAAACGTTGACAGTGCACGTTTCCATGAACACTGGATACGTAGCATTTCAACGTAAAAAATAGCGTGTTATACCTACTGTTACGAGAGTGGCGTATGTGTGTGCGCGAGAATGTCTGTGTGTGTGTGTGTGTGTGAGTGACGTCAGCGAATGAGTCGACGAATGAGTGAACGAGCGATTGAGCGAGTGTCAGTCTAGGAGGAATGAAACGAGTCCGGTTGTGTTTTCCGAGTTACGTGTACTGTTATAAATAACTGAATAAAGTACCAAACGCCGAGAATCCGTGCCCGTGTCTTCCGACCACTAAACAGACCCACTGCCGGTTATAGCGAAGGGTGTTACCCCCGAAAGGACATCGGCCCTGGAGGGAACGTCTCCCCTGTGCTCCTGGACTACGGTCTGAGAGCCAAGAAGCAGGAAAGGTGTAACACTACAGTATCCACGTGTGCCGCTGTGGAGGCGGGTTTCGGGGTTTGGGACACGATTGTTTAGGGGGGGGGGGGAGACTGTTGTTGACCGGGGAGGGGGGGGGGGAGGGGAGACACGTTTGTTGAGGAGGGGGGGGGACACACGATTGTAGGGGGGGGGGGGGGGGGGGGGGGGGACACACCAACCCAGCAACCCAGTCGCCAAGAAAAAACGTTGACGGTGCACGTTTCCATGAACACTGGATACGTAGCATTTCAACGTAAAAAATAGCGTGTTATACCTACAGTATCCACGTGTGCCGCTGTGGAGGCGGGTTTCGGGGTTTGGGACACGATTGTTTAGGGGGGGGGGGGGGGAGACTGTTGTTGACCGGGGAGGGGGGGGGGGGGGGGAGACACGTTTGTTGAGGGGGACGACGACACACGATTGTAGGGGGGGGGGACACACGTTAGTTGAAGGGGGGGGGGGGGGGACACGTTTGTTGAGGGGGGGGAGACACGTTTGTATCCTAACAACAAAACAAGTTAACAAAAGCCCCATTTGTCAACTGAGAACCCCAATTCCCAGAATCCCCCGCGGCTCCGGAACACGGCGTAGCTTATATTAATCTTTATTATCTGAATGGGAAATGCAATATTTTAGGACAGATACACCATTAAACGCGTTTCTAATGACATTTCTAGCGAGAAATGTACATTTTCCTTACATAATCTTCAGTCAGTGAATGTGTATGATCTTTATTAATCTTTATTATCTGAATGGGAAATGCAATATTTTAGGACAGATACACCATTAAACGCGTTTCTAATGACTTTTCTAGCGAGAAATGTACATTTTCCTTACATAATCTTCAGTCAGTGAATGTGTATGATCTTTATTAATCTTTATTATCTGAATGGGAAATGCAATATTTTAGGACCGATTCACCGTTAAACGTGTTTCTAATAACATTTCTAGCGAGAAATATACTTTTTACTTGCATAATCTTTAGTCAGTGATTGTGTCTGATCTTTAGTTTTATAGTTATTAGGATTTGATCGGCTCGCTCGCATGTTTCAACGACGTCAGGTTGCTTTCGCTAAACTAGCAGCTCACGTGCTTCCTGCGTTTGTGTTATTAAACTGTTACTTTATGTAACTTTTAATGATATCATCTTGTTAGAAACACGTATATCTGAGAGCCAACCCAGTCGCCAAAAGCATACGTTGACAGTGTACTTTTCGTGAACACTGGATTACGTTGCATTTCAACATAAAATAGCGTGTTATACACACACACACACACACGCACGCACACGCACAGACACACGCGCGCGCGCGCACGCACGCACACACACACACACACACACACACACACACACACACACACACACACACACACACACACACACACACATACACACACACACACACACACACACAGTATCTTGTACAATGATTTTTAGATTTCTTCTTTGTAAAACTTGAAAAATAAAGTAAGTTTTGGCTTTGGAAAAGTAATTATTTCCCTTATTATACAAATAGGCTATGCTGTTAAGGCTGCCGTGTTCCAATACCTGTACTTCCATGAGTATACTTAAAGGAAGTATACTATCCGTACTATCTACTACGTTCATTTTTCAGATGTGAGTGCTGTTCCAAATCGAGTACTCCGTGGTGCACTAACCGGAAATTACGATCACGACTGCCGCCGTGGCTCCTCCCCCGCAATAAACATCCCGCTTTGAAAGGTGAACTCTTTACGCCCAGCAGCTATAAAAAACTATAAAAACTAAAAAATGACTCTATTAATGCAGGCTATGTGGAAAATGCGCCGACTTTGGCTCAGCCTGGCTCCGACTCTTCCGCTACGTATACATATGTGTAATCCAGCACATATAAAGACGGGGACCAGAAAATAATTACTTTCTCTCCATTGAAACCCATTCATATTTTTTGATCTCAGAGGTCCCATGAGGGGCCTACCGGAAGGGGCGAACTTACGAGCTCTATGACGCTGCTCTCGAGCGACATATAGATAGGACTGCTAATCTTACAAGCATTCTCAAGATCGATTGTCGGCAGTAGTTCTATTCATTCTATCGCTGTAACTTTTCTCTCGTGTTGCTATGGACAAGTTGTTTGACCTGGATCTCCGTGACCCCCGCACAGAAGGAAGACACCTTGCCGTTGGGTTGATGCATGACCAATTCCTTGCAGAAGCCATGGTAACAACCTTTTGTACATTAACTGAACTTGAACTTGTACATGAAATGAATGTTTCAGTACCTCAGAAACTCAGTCTAACAAGATGTTGGACTTAAACACACAGGAGGCTGCGGAGAATGTCAATCGGGCAAGATCTGGAGGGGATTCACCACGGAGCTCAACCAAACGGAGCGGACGCGGCAAGGCCAGAGGGAGACGTGGAGGCCGTGCGGGCCATACAGGCCGTGCAGACCGATGGAGTGGCCTAACTACAGGTTTGTTTATGTGCAAATTCAGATTAGTTTAATTTGGTGACAAACAATTACCCATGGCAATTAGGGATGGGTCAGAATTTTCTATTATTCGATTTTTCGTTCCCGTGGGTCAAAGTCGATTTGTAACATTTGGACCGTTAAAGGTTGGGTATGGGATTTGCGAAACGCCAGCAGATTTTGAAAATACACAACTCAAATGGTCCTACCCCCTCTCCTTCAACGCTGACTCTACCCATTCCAAGTACAAGTACATGGGAGCGGGGGAGAGGGAGTGCCGTACGACCGTTTGATTGACGTACTTACTGTCAAATGAGTTTCTTGCAGCAGTGCAAGCACTTGAGTGTCTGCCGTAGAGATATATTAATCTGTCATGTACTGTTTAACAGGCATGGACGCTGAGGTGTTGGCACTTCCTTCAGAGGATTCCTTGCCCTTACCCAGAGCACAGCAAAATCCTCAAGAGATGTTTGGTAAATATACAGTGTTTAATTCTGAAATCCAAATACTGTATATAGAATGTAGATCATTTGGTTATATTTTATTTGCAGAACAAAACATGGAGAGGCTTTCTGCCCTACTGGATTCAAGCCCCTGTCCTGCTGAGCCTGAGAGAAGCGCAGCATCATCGTGGTCTGTTAGGCAGCAGAAAGCCTCTGACCGTTGGGAGGAAGCACGGCCGTACCACCTCAGATGCCTTTTGGAATCTGAGGCTGTTGGCAAGCCATTGTGTTGCTTCTGCCACAAGCCGGCTGTTATAAGGTTGGATGTTCATCAATCAAATAATAGAATGTATCTATGTACACTAAAAAAAGTATATCATATAAATTGAGTGACTTGACTTGAGTGTTTTGTCTGCTTAGGTGCAGAGAGTGCCTTCCGGAGCAGTGGTTTTGTGGGGCCTGCGACATGCATAACCACAGCAAACGGCCACTCCACAACAGGGACAGCGTGGTGGATGGCTTCTTTAAAGCCATTCCCCCATCCACATGTATCTCAAGAGGAGAGACTGGAATATATGCCACACATGAGCAAGGTAAGGTCTGACAAATCTACCTGTCTAGACTTCCTGATCCTTATCTTGTTTATTCAGTCTGCTGCCATATACAGAATGTTCACTTTTCTTTTCGACAGATCGCATTTTACCCACAATGCCAGCACAGCACTGCACCTGCCAGGTCCCTAGCTTCACAGTGGAAGCTGGGAAACCAGTCATCTTGATTACCATCAATGGTAGAAACCAGTTCTCTATTTAGACTTCTGTTAGTCTAATATACAATATGTGTCAATGATTATGACTAATGTTGTTTTTTTCGTTAGGGCGTTATGATTTGCATTTGCCACGTTATGTGTGCCAAACATGCCTGCAGCAGTGGGCCCCTGATGTGAGAGACCTAGTCAGGAGTGGATATTGGCCAGCTTCTGCAAATGCTTCCACAATCTACACGGTGGACCTCCTCAACACCTTTCAGGAGCTGAAGTTGATCTCACCTGGATTCTCCAGGCAAGCCCTTGCAAAAATGCTGGAACATCGCACACTGTGTGCAGGAAGAGTAAGTGACATCAGCAATACTATTTATTATGCTCACCAATATTGTCAGCAATTTTTTTATTTTTTTTTTGACTATCTCAAAAATGTTTTCCATATTCTGATATACTTTCTAGTCTGGACAGATCAACGGGGATGCCCTGCAGAGGAGCTTTCTTGAGTTTGCATACGCCTCCTTTGAGAAAGACCAGCTCTGCTGTGATACCCCTTTCACCTGCCCTGCCTGCACACCTGAAATGGTAGCAGTGTCAGCAGATGGCAACAGGAAGCTTTATCGCTTTGGCCATACTGGAAGGTGCACTTTAAGTTCTCTTTGGTAATTGAGTCGTGACTGTAAGTGACAACAAGAGTAGGTAATGGATGTTATATATTTTTCCCCTAGATCTAATGACACTCCCTTTTTTGATGGGCTATTTCTAGCCAAAGACAGTGAGGTGTCTGATTTTGTCAACACAATACAGATGGCGGTGAAGAATGTAAGTTTAAGCTAAGTTTAAACACTCAAATAGTTCTGTTACTAAAGGAATCATTGCATTTCCTGGACTTCTAGAAGTATTCCATACTCCCTACTCTTTTGTCGTGAATTACATTAACAATATGTGTATGCACTATATTCACAGATAAAGGGGAGAGGCACATGTGGAGACTCTCAATGGGCAGCAGCAAGGGAGACCTCTAGGCGGGCCTCTAAACTGGATGAGGAAGGCGTTGAGGTTGCGGTGTGTCGGCATGGCTTCCTTTTAAAAGCCCTTAACATGTACCGAGGAGAGATATTTGCGTATCCTATGTATCTCCAAAGGGAGCTTCTCCCAAGCAAGGCACAGTTTTTTGCTATGGATGTGGCATGCAAATACTGGCCATACCTACAAAAAGTTGCTTCGGTCATTCCAGCTCTCAAGAGCCTCACAGAAATGAAGCCCTTCCTGAGCATCATGCATGCAAGAGTTCATGCTACCAAGTGTGAGGTATGTCTGTTATCTGTTATTTTCAAATGAATACGCCATGTGTTACTATAGGAATGGACAGCTTTAAGCTGAATTCCTTTTCCATAATATTTGTCCACGTTTTCCAACTGCTTCATTGGCTCTAATGAACCCCAAATCCACCCATCCTTGCAACAGATAAAATGGAGTGGTCGGAATCAGAAGGGAGCAGGCACAACTGCCGGTGAGGAGGTGGAGCAAATAAACAGCTACCTCTCCCGTTGTGCCCTGACAACAAAGTACATGTCAAAAGCAGGTAAGTCACTTTGGTCTGAGTTTATGCTATCATCTAATATTGCTCATAGATTGCAGAACATAATGTAATTCTCCTTATACCAGCACGTGTGGACATGCTCACTGTGCATGCAATGGGTTGGAACCATCACAAAGCAGAGACGCTACACAAGGCCCTCTCCACAAGATATGTGAAGGTATGTTTCATATTCATGTATGTTTTTGTGCCAGTTGTTAGGCAGACTGAGTTCCTATTGTAATTATTGTAAATATTTTAGACATCTAAAAGGGCAGAAGAAGAGGCAGAGAGGCTGTCACAACTGCAGAAGGACCTGCAGTGCTCAAATGCAATGGCTGTACAGTGGATTGCTGAAGTCAAGGAATGGGCAGAGAGCGGTGAGGACAGAACAATATACATGCCTTTTTGCAGTTTCCTTACAGACATTTGTGTTCAAACGGTAATCAAAATAATACACAATCAGTGAAGCATTAGTGCTGCAAAAATCTAGAAAACTCGGTTGCATTGTATAGAATACAGTACACTGAGCTTAATTTCACCCTAACGGATATCTACAGAGACCCCAGTAACGGGTCTGCACGTTCTCCAGCAGTCCATTGAGGGTCTCCATCTGGGTCTAAAGCAACAGAAACAAACCCTCTACCGTCAGAATGGTATGTAGGCTTTTTCTTGAGTTATCCGGTATACCTAACAATGTATCTATATTGTTTTTAATATAACCTATACAAGGTTTTTGTGTCTGCATATTACGTTTCTCCTAAACAATCTAGACAGCAACAAGCTTCGCCATCGTCTCCGAAGAAAGTTGACGGAAGACAAAAAGCGCCTTCTCCAGGAGATTGATAAATACAACAGTCTTGTTGCAGACCTCTCCAAAAGGATTGATGTGGCCTTGGTTGACCACTCTTTGGCTGGACAGAGCACTGGCGCAATATGGCCATGGGAGGACTATGGCAGTGGTATGCATTTTTCAATGCTTTTAAAATGTCATGCAGTATATCGGAATAGTGAACTATCCTGAAATGATATATTAAATATAATGGTGGTTTTGTAATATATAAAACGATTTTGGGAAAGAAACATCATTTCTAAATTCTGTTTCCATTATGGTTGCATTGCTAAATGTTATGCCAGATACTCATGTATTGATCTTAATATTTTGGATCATTAGTAACAATCGGGGTCAAGAAACGACTGCACGACCAGGAAAAGCTGAAAACACGGCTGGAAGAGGAGTTCCCTATCCTGGTGTTGGAGATGGCCCAGCACTGTACGTGGTTGCAGAACCTGGGAGTGGCCCTCAAGACGGAGCTTGCAAGATACGGTAAGTTAAAGACAAGTTTTGGGGATCCCATTTAATGTATTCAATTAGTGGGGGATGTTTCAATATATATTAACGTCGTTGGGTTTTCTGTCCTCTACTTGTAGAAGATGAAAATGGACTTCACTGTCTCTTGGCAAGAAGACTTGCGGAAGTGGAAGAACGACATCAAATGGTCCTGCAGCGGTATAAGACTGCTCTAGGTCCATTGGCCTCTGTCCTCCTTGATGTTTGTGAGGAAGAGGAATGTGATCCGATGGGCCTGGTCAGTCCAGACACCAGCGAGGATGAGGAAGATGCAAGAGAACAAGCAACTTAGTTGATGGTGTGGTTTCGTGCCTCGCTTGATGTACACAAATGATCATTGTTATTGCTATGTTTAAAATAAAAAAATAAAAAAATCTATCTCTTCAATTCAAGATGGGGTGGGTGAGAATAAATAGTGCTATAACCTCACTAGCCTTATTGACATGGACACATCTGTTCCGCATAGATTTCTATGCACGAGACTTAACGGACACTTTTGTTACTGCCATGTATACAGTACATTCGGATCACATTTTAGGAAGAGATCTATGACGCATAGAAATCTATGCGGATCAGATGTGCCATGTAAACGCGGATACTATGAATTTCATTCATATATACAATTTTAGAAGTGGATGAGATTCGAGAAATATCTTGTTATAATGAGAAAGAATGTCAAGGTTTGGGGGTTGATGAAAAACTATTTTGAACCTTTGTGGTATGGCAACCCAGTCGCCAAAAGCATACGTTGACAGTCACTTTAAGGACAAGTTATGAGAGAAATGCACATTAACTTTTTGTTATCTCATAAGCGGTGTGGTGCCGGCTCCTTTTGACCTTTTGACCCCAGACTTCAAAAACGTGTCCACAGGCCAGCTGTGTCTACCCACCTTAAGCCACAAATGTACACCTACATCCCACAGTAAATGGGGACTAGAAACATAACCTCTGTCATATACATTTACTCTACTGTTGGAGGTCACGCCCCTTTTTCCACCTTTTCGAGATAGCTAGAGATGCTAAAATGTTTACACACATTTCCCGGGGCCCCGTGTACGACATATCCGAGATTTGGAGTTCTAGCCCTTAGAGAAAAAAAGTTTTCCCAAATGGAGTGTCATTTGGACAAAGCCCCTCAGAAGTGTAGCCTGCAAGACCTAATGGTTCAGAATGTGGTGGAAAAAGTTTTTGAGATAGGAAGGTCCTACCGCCCTGAAATTTTAATACCTTATTCTAGGGCCTAACTGGGACCTCCGCACCGAAACTTGGCCCGGTCGGACCCCGAGGGCAGGAAGGGGGGGCCTGCCCTCGGGGTCTGACCGGGCCAAGTCTCGTACAGGAAGGGCCCCCCCTTCCTGCCCTCGGGGTCCGACCGGGCCAAGTTTCGGTGCGGAGGTCCCAGTTAGGCCCTAGAACAAGGTATTAAAATTTCAGGGCGGTAGGACCTTCCTATCTCAAAAACTGTTTTTCCACCACATTCTGAACCATTAGGTCTTGCAGGCTACACTTCTGAGGGGCTTTGTCCAAATGACACTCCATTTGGGAAAACTTTTTTTCTCTAAGGGCTAGAACTCCAAATCTCGGATATGTCGTACACGGGGCCCCGGGAAATGTGTGTAAACATTTTAGCATCCCTAGCTATCTCGAAAAGGTCGGCAAAGGGGCGTGACCTCCAACAGTACAGTAAATGTACATAAGACAGAGGTTAGTTTCTAGTCCCCATTTTTTGTGGGATGGAGGTGTACATTTGTGGCTAAAGGTGTGTAGACACAGCTGGCCTGTGGCCACGTTTTTGAAGTCGGGGGTCAAAAGGTCAAAAGGAGCCGGCACCACGCCACTTATGAGATAACAAAAAGTTAATGTGTGTTTCTCTCATAACTTTTTGTCATTATTAAAGAGAGGCCTGATTCTCAGATATGCATGTTGGATGGCTAGGGTGTAGGTTTGGGTAGAACTTCAGACCAAAATCTTGTAAGCGAGCCGCTGGGTGAGGTGCAACAAGATGGAGCACTTGCTGAGTAATTTCTTGTAGGGCCGGTGCGTAAGAGGGCAAACAAGATGTCCTTCAATATCTACGCTTCCAGGCGATTGCAACGGTGCCACACATGAACACATTCAAACATGTTTAATGGTAGTAATTAGCTGTCGAAATTGGAGGCCTTAATCAATAATGACCAGCTATTGATTTGCTTCCCGATAAAAGTTTGTGACAAATGACATGTTATTTAGCATCTACACATTGAGCTGAGTCCAATGACACAAAGCATGACACTCCACGGCCCTACACGGCCCCCTACACTACATGGCCCCTGTATTTTACATGGTACACCTATGGTCTAGGGCATGATCTCTGTGTGGCACAAGGTCGAGCTTGATCTCATTGGACTCAGCTGCTAATGTAGATGCTAAATAACATGTAATTTGTCAGAAAACTCCATCGGGTAGCAAATCTATAGCTGGTTATTATCTATAAAGGCCTCCAAAATCGACAGCTAATTACTACCCTGAAACATAGTCAAATATGGTCATGCATGGCACCGTTGCAATCGCCTCGAAACGTAGATGACAAATGACACCTTGTTTGCCCCGTTACGGGAAGATATTTTCATGGTATATCTTTCTATTTCCTAACCAAGCTCCATTGCCGTCTTTAACCAACGTGGTTTGCCGAGAGTCACGTGACGTTGACGCAGGCCCATTGAAAAGAAAAGGCCCAAAAAACGTAGGCATGTCACATGTTTAAAGCCGTTATTGTAATTAATTAATTTAATATTAAAATATAGGCTATTATATGTATACAATTATTACGTCGTGTAATATTCTATCTATAAGTAGACCATAACTTTTATTCAATTATCGTTATAACATGATCTGTATCTGACCATTGAACATCTTTAACCAAGTTCAGGTATAACCAGACCATATAACAAATATTTATAACATATAAACTAGGCTATACGTATAGCATATCATACATTTGGTTACAGGCCAAATTCGGTATAAATGTTACCCTCTGCTGGCCCACAACTAGATCGTCGCGTCCCTAGCAACCTGACGTCTTTGAAACATGCTAGGGAGACCATAAAACTAACTATCGAACAAAAGATCAGACACATTCACTGACTGAAGATTATGCAAGTAAAAAGTATATTTCTCGCTAGAAATGTTATTAGAAACACGTTTAATGGTCAATCTGTCCTAAAATATTGGATATATATATATATATATATATATATATATATATATATATATATATATATATATATATATATATGCCTAATGCCTTCAGGGCGGCGCTACTGTTCAATCAGGACAAGAACAATGAGGTACTCCCACTCTTTTATCCCTGCAACCATCAGGTTACTAAATGATGACAAAAGTAAGGAGTAGGTGGAGAGCACACCAGTGTTGCTGGGTGTTTCCGGGGGCAGGGTGGTTGTTACTGACGGGCTGAAATGAATTGTGAGTTAAATGTGTGTGTTGGACTGCCTTTGATATATGTTTTTGTCTACCTCCTATTGCTATTTATTGTATTTATTAAGTAATCTATTATGTGAGACTGGAAACTGTGAACGAAATTGCCCATTTTGGGATAAATAAAGTTTTCTAATCTAATCTAATATATATATATATATATATATATATATACGTAACCATTTCCCCCAAATGCTGGGAGAACGTATCGACCCCTATTGGTGCTATTCCTCCATTCATTTAGATGGGCGGAAGAAACGTGTATCTCTTCACGCTTTGGTCAGGCATAGCGTGACACTGAACACTCCTTGCGAGGTGGACCAATGTATCTATTTCACGCCTTGGCGTGATACCGGGTTGAACAGACTGTTCTGTGTTTATGTGTGGAAAAATAACATCATTACACGGTTCCATAAAATAACATAATCAGCAAAGACAATGGTTTTATTTCCATGCTTTAAACGGCATTCGGGCTGCTAGTTTCAGCGTCCATAGCAACCATCATAGGCTTAGCCACCATGTTTTTCTGTCGAGACAAAATACGTTTTCAGACAAACGTAGTTCTCTGGGAACGTAATTTTCATGAGACAGGGTTGTCCTTTAGGGCTCCGGCCTCCTAATTGATCATTGATCAAAACTCTGCCCAATCCTCACCTTCTCTGACGCAGAGAAACTCGTCCACGCCTTAATCCCCTCCAGGCTTGATTACTGTAACAGCCTTCTCATCGGTACACCCTATAACACCTATGGTCCTTAGATTATTATTTATTTTATTGTGTTATTGCCCTTCGTGTTTTGTTGTAGCACTTTGAGATTATTTTTATGAAAAGTGATTTACAAATAAAATGTATTATTATTATTATTGTAGTAGGCTATATTTGAATGCCCTTTCACATATATGAAACCACCACCACACCATGGTTGGTTTGACGTAGCAGCTAACTTAATCATCCAAGAGAATCTGGTGTTTTGGTGTTGAATAAAGATCTATCAGCACAATATTTTAATAATCTGTTGTGACTAAATTGACATTCAGTAGGCCCTGCTTGCACTTGTATGTTTAAAATCAATATTTTCTATACAATATAGCCATTTGCAATTATACCTGGATGCATATCTTAAATACATTGAATGGATTAAATACTCAATTAATTGCTGCTACTACTCTATTAGCTAGAGACCCTTCAGCCCACAACTTTTGAGTTACTTTAACTTTACCCACCATGTACTGCCTACAGACTGGAATTCATATTTATATTAACTGTTGTGTCCATACATATATATATATATATATATATATATATATATATATATATATATATATATATATATATATATGTGTGTGTGTGTGTCATTAAGCTCTTAGTGACCACATTTGAATGGCAGGGCAATCATGGATCAGGAGTAGCACCACATTCTAGAAAGACTGAAAATATGTTTTTATTTGAAGAGGGCAGGGGGACTAATTCAAATCTTTTGGCTGCCAGGACCTGGCCCACTCCTACCCACTGAAAAGAGAACAAATAATATATCAATGAACCGTTTTGTGATGATTGGTCGAACTCCACTTACATAACACACAGTATATACCTACTTTATATTGATTCTCATCTATAAAGGCAATTACAAATCAAGCCCAATCTTTGCACATTTTTGTTCTTGAGCAATACCACACTTTCAAGTCATTTTCTAATAATTCAAGATCTAATAATGTAATAGTGTATGACACATAAGAAAGGGAATGATGAAACCACTTGATAGGAAATCTGGTTGGCAAGTGTGTTTGGTGGAAGAACTACTGTTAAACGTTAAAATAGCAGCAGCTATTTTGCACCAAGATGGTGCAAAATAATATGGTATAATATAGAATACTCGGAAAAGCAATGAAGTGGTTTAAAAAAACCCAGTGAAACAGAAAGAAACCAAATTAAATACATACCAAACTGGGCAAGGCTGCCAATCAACAAGGACTTCTTTAATGCCCTATCAAGGAAAGGAACCATAAATTCATTAGTAAGATAATAAATTCAGTGTTAGCCTATGAGTTTGATAGACAAAATGCATTGACGGTACTATTCCAAAATATTTATGCAAATTACTTGTATACATGAGTAAATTACATTTACAGTATGCACTTAATATGCATGCTCATGATCAATCAGCGAGAATGTCATTCCTACAGTTAATCACGCATGTGTTTTTGCTGGGTCTTTATGGGTCTGTCAAACCTTTCTCATCCTCTCCTTCCCGTAACTCCTTATTTCGAAGGAGTCACGACCAATATGGTAGGGGCAATCTGAAAATATAAAAAACATGTTTTTCACAACAAAACCATCTATGCTTATCCACTGGCAAATATAAAATACCGCAAATATAAAATCAATAACAGTAATTATTAATACTGTATTAATACTGTAATCGCTGCTATGAATACACAGGAGAATAATTTACAATTCCATAATTATAAATTGTGTAAAGGGTTTGTCAGTGCTCTGATCGTTACAAACTATTTCATCTTACTCTTCGGTAAAGTTTTGTTCCTTTTTTCAAGCCCCTTCTGGCTGTGATGCTCTGTAGGAAAGAAATGTTGAGGTATTCAAACAAAGACTCAAATGGTCATAACCAACATTCTTATTACAGTCCTTTTTCCAAAATAACTACAATAAATGTAATGCTATGGTGAAAAGAATAGTAGTCAATTAGCAATTCGATCTGTACAGACATTCTGAACATACCTTTTCTCCTCCGCTTCCTCTGCACAGTAGAGACCGCTGTTGGAATGGAAAATAAAATATTACTCATTCAGGCAATGATGTTTATTTGTATGACACTTAGTACCTTCTCATGCATGCTTTAATTGAAAAATCCATACCTGGTCCTTCCGTGTCCGGGTGGGCCACCTCCTCTACCTGCAGGGCCCCCTCCTCCACCTGCAGGGCCCCCTCCTCCACCTGCAGGGCCCCCTCCTCCACCTGCAGGGCCCCCTCCTCCACCTGCAGGGCCACCTCCTCCAACTGCAGGGCCACCTCCTCCCCCTCCTCCACCTGCAGGGCCACCTCCTCCAACTGCAGGGCCACCTCCTCCCCCTCCTCCACCTGCAGGGCCACCTCCTCCCCCTCCTCCACCTGCACGGCCCTGTCCTCCACCTCTCCCATGTCCATGTCCATCTAAGATGACATAAGATAAAACTCACTCAAAGTCCAACAGTGGAACTTCAACAGTGCAAGTGTAAATTCAGTTTTAAAAAATATGAAATTAAGACCATACAGATCTATACACATCCATACACATAAATAACCATAAACAAACATGAAAAGAGGTTAGCACTTATACAGCTGACTTAGTATATTGTAATTTGTAGCATAATATATTGGAGTATATATGCAGTATATAACAATATATAGGATTAGCCTCTTTAATTGTCATAGATATTCCTGTATGTCTTCACCTGAGTGGTCCCCCTGCCCTCTTCTGGCCCCTCTGCAGTCCCACTTGCAAAAGGGGTCCATCCTGTGCAAGTTTGAAAAGTGTTGCAAAGGGTTATTAAATTGCAAATGGCAACCAAAAATTTTTTAGCAATAGTTCCATGATAAAAATGAATGTGGTGGACAAATAACAAGATGCAGTTAGTATTTTGGTAAACAAAGCAGAGGGTGTGTGGAATTTATAAAAATAAAGAATCATACCTTGACAAATGTACTCATGGATGGAGCCCATTTTTTTGAGGGACTCCTCCGCAAATGTGGCCAAGGTGCAACGAGGTGTGAACACCTTGACCACATGGCTCTTTTTAGTGGCTTTTCCAAGCAGCAGGACAGGTTTATATCCTGCTGCTTGAAGCTTTTCGAGCTGTAAGGAAATCACAGCATGTTAATGTTTTGCCTGTAGTAATCAAAAAAGACCTACTATTCAAAGCAATAGTGATTCAGACAGTTAAAGGTAGAACATAATTAATCTGAATTGTTTACATACCAGGAGGAACATTTCCTGCTTGACAACAGCCATGTTGTGGTTCTTCTTGCGGGAAGACGCCCACTCTTCCCGCTTAGCCTCAAATTTTCTCAAGGCAATTTTGAGGCGTTCCTTTACAGGCTGGACCATTTTGCAGTGGCTGCAAACCTTTTTAGCGCAAGGCAGAATGGTTTTGCAGGAGGGGCATGTTTTACATGTGCTGCCTGGCATATTGAAAGATTACCTAATTTACAAAGACACAGACAAACCGAATAGACGGATAAACAAAACAGATTAGATACACAGATAGTAGATAGATAAGAAAGATTATAGATATAAAATATTAGCATTGGCAGAGAGATAGTTAAGATGTATGATGCTTATTTGAAGCTGCAGGGAGAAAAAAGTAAATCACTAAAAACAAACTATTTTTTACAAACAGCCGACTACATTGTGTAAATTACCTTCTAACATGATGCTGTGTATGGTACTTATCTAAGCCTTTCTCATTGTTCAATTTCAATTACTAACGAACTAGCTAGCCTACCCGAGGGACAGGTGGCGACGTAGGCCTACATTAGCCTATGAAGCAACGCTTTTGTTATCTGTTATTAGCTGTTAATACCTGTTAATATTCTTTGACAACGGCAATATAATTATTTGCACTATCAACTCCATAATCTTAGTATTTCAAGCATTCAACCGTTTTTAAATAGCAGTCAATCATAGTTGAACTTACGTCACACAAACCAGCACCGCAAATTTTCGGTCACTCCAGAGTTGACGTCTTTCTTTCAACCCGGTGTCACGCGATTGCGTGCTCCTGCGCACGACCGTGTGCGTGTGTGTGTGTGCGTGCGTGCGTGCGCGCGCGCGTGTGTGCGTGTGTGTGCGTGTGTGTGTGTGTGTGTCTGTGCGTGTGCGTGCGTGTGTGTGTGTGTGTATAACACGCTATTTTATGTTGAAATGCGACGTAATCCAGTGTTCACGAAAAGTACACTGTCAACGTATGCTTTTGGCGACTGGGTTGGCTCTCAGATATACGTGTTTCTAACAAGATGATATCATTAAAAGTTACATAAAGTAACAGTTTAATAACACAAACGCAGGAAGCACGTGAGCTGCTAGTTTAGCGAAAGCAACCTGACGTCGTTGAAACATGCGAGCGAGCCGATCAAATCCTAATAACTATAAAACTAAAGATCAGACACAATCACTGACTAAAGATTATGCAAGTAAAAAGTATATTTCTCGCTAGAAATGTTATTAGAAACACGTTTAACGGTGAATCGGTCCTAAAATATTGCATTTCCCATTCAGATAATAAAGATTAATAAAGATCATACACATTCACTGAGTGAAGATTATGTAAGGAAAATGTACATTTCTCGCTAGAAAAGTCATTAGAAACGCGTTTAATGGTGTATCTGTCCTAAAATATTGCATTTCCCATTCAGATAATAAAGATTAATAAAGATCATACACATTCACTGACTGAAGATTATGTAAGGAAAATGTACATTTCTCGCTAGAAATGTCATTAGAAACGCGTTTAATGGTGTATCTGTCCTAAAATATTGCATTTCCCATTCAGATAATAAAGATTAATATAAGCTACGCCGTGTTCCGGAGCCGCGGGGGATTCTGGGAATTGGGGTTCTCAGTTGACAAATGGGGCTTTTGTTAACTTGTTTTGTTGTTAGGATACAAACGTGTCTCCCCCCCCTCAACAAACGTGTCCCCCCCCCCCCCCCCTTCAACTAACGTGTGTCCCCCCCCCCTACAATCGTGTGTCCCCCCCCCCTCAACAAACGTGTCTCCCCCCCCCCCCCCTCCCCGGTCAACAACAGTCTCCCCCCCCCCCCTAAACAATCGTGTCCCAAACCCCGAAACCCGCCTCCACAGCGGCACACGTGGATACTGTAGGTATAACACGCTATTTTTTACGTTGAAATGCTACGTATCCAGTGTTCATGGAAACGTGCACTGTCAACGTTTTTTCTTGGCGACTGGGTTGCTGGGTTGGTGACACAAACCAGCACCGCAAACTTTCTCTCCCGCTTGAGATGACGTGTTTCTTTATAGTGTAACGACCTCGCCGGTGACATAATCATGTCGAGTCATTAGTTGAAGGTAGTTTTAATGGACCAAAAACCAGGTCACTGAAACCCGTAACATTGTAACAACATTGAAACCAACAGCTGAAAACCGGACCCAAACAAACCCCGGTTACCCCGGCAACACGGTCTCACTCGCGTGCAGGCCCCCACCCTCCTGTTCTTCCAAGGCCCTCCCCCAGCTGATCTAATGATTCGCCCCACACGCTGTTTGACAAGAATAACATTACAATACATGCACATAGAACAACTGGCATAACGGACAACGAAATATAATGTAACACATAACACACAAACTATTTAACTGTCCCAGGGTCGCTACAATAGATTCATGGGTCTGATTCGCCGATTTCCCATGCTGATATCCCGAAAGATTCTCGGGCATCTTCGACAATTTGGCTATAGATTGTCTCATTACACGCTAAATAATATAATTATAGCCTAATTATATATATAGGTTTTGGCATAAACATAACTAGGGTGCACTGTACTATCTGCGCACACCCTTTCTGAAGCCTCTCTCTCGCTCTCTCTCTCTCTCTCTGTCCCTCCCGCTCTCTCTTTCTCTCTCTCTCGTAGCGTTTTGTGGAGAACGTTAATTGTCTTAGAACACTCCCATTCAGAATGCATTGGTTTACATTTCGTTTTGTGTAACACGCAAAAAGTCGGACTATCGTGCTCGGGAACACCCGGTATCACGCCATTGCGTGCTCCTGCGCACGAACGTTAATCTATTGAAGCGTGTTCCCGAGCACGATAGTCCGACTTTTTGCGTGTTACACAAAACGAAATGTAAACCAATGCATTCTGAATGGGAGTGTTCTAAGACAATTAACGTTCTCCACAAAACGCTACGAGAGAGAGAGAAAGAGAGAGCGGGAGGGACAGAGAGAGAGAGAGAGGCTTCAGAAAGGGTGTGCGCAGATAGTACAGTGCACCCTAGTTATGTTTATGCCAAAACCTATATATATAATTAGGCTATAATTATATTATTTAGCGTGTAATGAGACAATCTATAGCCAAATTGTCGAAGATGCCCGAGAATCTTTCGGGCTATCAGCATGGGAAATCGGCGAATCAGACCCATGAATCTATTGTAGCGACCCTGGGACAGTTAAATAGTTTGTGTGTTATGTGTTACATTATATTTCGTTGTCCGTTATGCCAGTTGTTCTATGTGCATGTATTGTAATGTTATTCTTGTCAAACAGCGTGTGGGGCGAATCATTAGATCAGCTGGGGGAGGGCCTTGGAAGAACAGGAGGGTGGGGGCCTGCACGCGAGTGAGACCGTGTTGCCGGGGTAACCGGGGTTTGTTTGGGTCCGGTTTTCAGCTGTTGGTTTCAATGTTGTTACAATGTTACGGGTTTCAGTGACCTGGTTTTTGGTCCATTAAAACTACCTTCAACTAATGACTCGACATGATTATGTCACCGGCGAGGTCGTTACACTATAAAGAAACACGTCATCTCAAGCGGGAGAGAAAGTTTGCGGTGCTGGTTTGTGTCACCAACCCAGCAACCCAGTCGCCAAGAAAAAACGTTGACAGTGCACGTTTCCATGAACACTGGATACGTAGCATTTCAACGTAAAAAATAGCGTGTTATACCTACAGTATCCACGTGTGCCGCTGTGGAGGCGGGTTTCGGGGTTTGGGACACGATTGTTTAGGGGGGGGGGGGAGACTGTTGTTGACCGGGGGGGGGGGGGAGACACGTTTGTTGAGGGGGGGGGGGGACACACGATTGTAGGGGGGGGGGGGGGGGGACACACCAACCCAGCAACCCAGTCGCCAAGAAAAAACGTTGACGGTGCACGTTTCCATGAACACTGGATACGTAGCATTTCAACGTAAAAAATAGCGTGTTATACCTATAGTATCCACGTGTGCCGCTGTGGAGGCGGGTTTCGGGGTTTGGGACACGATTGTTTAGGGGGGGGGGGGGGAGACTGTTGTTGACCGGGGAGGGGGGGGGGGGGGGAAGACACGTTTGTTGAGGGGGACGACGACACACGATTGTAGGGGGGGGGGGACACACGTTAGTTGAAGGGGGGGGGGGGGGGGACACGTTTGTTGAGGGGGGGGGGACACGTTTGTATCCTAACAACAAAACAAGTTAACAAAAGCCCCATTTGTCAACTGAGAACCCCAATTCCCAGAATCCCCCGCGGCTCCGGAACACGGCGTAGCTTATATTAATCTTTATTATCTGAATGGGAAATGCAATATTTTAGGACAGATACACCATTAAACGCGTTTCTAATGACATTTCTAGCGAGAAATGTACATTTTCCTTACATAATCTTCAGTCAGTGAATGTGTATGATCTTTATTAATCTTTATTATCTGAATGGGAAATGCAATATTTTAGGACAGATACACCATTAAACGCGTTTCTAATGACTTTTCTAGCGAGAAATGTACATTTTCCTTACATAATCTTCAGTCAGTGAATGTGTATGATCTTTATTAATCTTTATTATCTGAATGGGAAATGCAATATTTTAGGACCGATTCACCGTTAAACGTGTTTCTAATAACATTTCTAGCGAGAAATATACTTTTTACTTGCATAATCTTTAGTCAGTGATTGTGTCTGATCTTTAGTTTTATAGTTATTAGGATTTGATCGGCTCGCTCGCATGTTTCAACGACGTCAGGTTGCTTTCGCTAAACTAGCAGCTCACGTGCTTCCTGCGTTTGTGTTATTAAACTGTTACTTTATGTAACTTTTAATGATATCATCTTGTTAGAAACACGTATATCTGAGAGCCAACCCAGTCGCCAAAAGCATATGTTGACAGTGTACTTTTCGTGAACACTGGATTACGTCGCATTTCAACATAAAATAGCGTGTTGTACACACACACACGCGCGCACGCGCGCACGCACGCACGCACGCACGCACGCACGCACGCACGCACACACGCACACACGCACACACACACACACACACACACACACACACACACCGTCCCATGCCACCCCTGACATCAACCGGAGCCCCCCTGACGAGGTCCTGGCCCTCCCGGACCGGGGCCAGGCACACACACACACACACACACACACACACACACACACACACACACACACACACACACACACACACACACACACACACACACACACACACACACACACACACACACTCTCAATGTACATCTATTCGAGAATAGGACACTGTCGTGGAAATATCAATCATAACGATAAATATACAATCATACAAATTATATTAACCTTGTTTATATAATTATTACATTAGAAGGAACTGTATTCATTCTCCCTGTATCTTAAAAACAAATCCCTCCCCTCTTAACTGAGAGAGGTTAAGTTAATTCGTATTCAAGTTCCCACTGGAGCCAGTAAATCTGGTTTTGTGACCAGGCCAATCGACTGACTTCTTTGTTGTGTAAACTATTTAGAGCCATGTCTTACAAACCTGCAGACATGTCCAATATCCACCCATTATATTACAAATTGACTTGGCCTTAGGTCACTCACACTCCCTGCGCAGTGAAGCCCCACCTTTATTCATGAGCTGCTTTAGAAATTGTCAATGGACCATTCAAATTGGTTTCTCATCTTTGGGGAAGGGCTAGGGCTGGTTTCACTCGAAGAAATTATGCAAAAATGCATTGCAGTTCGACAGTTGCTCTGTGTGTGAATCCACACACCATCCATTTATGTACAGACACAATTATTATCTTTTCCAGACCTTGGGGAATGTGTGATTGAAATGATTAATCAAGGCTTCCGGTTTGGCAAATGAGTGGATAGACGTAAAATCAGGAGCTCCCGGCAGATGAAGTCTTAAACATTGAAAAGCCAAAATTCAAATGCGCAAACAGAGAGGGGATGACTACTAAAGGGGAATCCATCAAAAATAAAACGGAAAAGAAGCAAAAAGAGCGAGAGAAAATGGGAGATAGGAAGGGAGATGATAAGTCTGAAGCTGCTAACGAAGACATGCTGGCTAACAAGGCTGGCTTTGACAACGTGACTAGGCAGATTGGGTCCAATAGCGAGGAAAACAGCAAAGAAATGAAGGACATTCGAGAGAGTATCCAGAATTTGGGAAGTATGCTGAGTCTAGAACTAGCCACTTTTAAGGTGGAGATGAACAACAGATTCGAGGCCTTCGACAGGGGAAGTGAAGCGCAGGGCAGAGATATCATAGACATTCAAGAGCGCGTCGTGGAGAACGAGGAATGGAACGCAGAGCTGAAGGGGATTCTCGCCTCTTCGCTCAAGCAGCAAAGGAGACTACAGGAAAAAGTAACAGACTTAGAAGGGAGATCAAGAAGAAATAATATTCGAGTTCGGGGAGTACCAGAGGGCACAGAGAAGGATTCGGTACCCAAGTTTATAGAGAAGTTGATACGCGAGAAACGTAAGTTCGGGGAAGATCCCGACCTACAAATACAACGTGCTCACAGAGCGTTGGCACCGAAACCTGCCTCGAATAAGAATCCCAGAGCTATCATTGTCAACTTCCTGCAGTACCAAATGAAGGATGACATCCTCAGAAAGGCCTGGCAGACAAAAATTGCGATTGGAGAAAAGATGGTGACGTTCGACCACGATTACCCAGCGGAGGTGGCTGCAAAGCGCCGTGGCTATGCGGGTCTGAAGAGAGCTCTGAAGGGAAAAGGGATTAAGTTCCTGTCACCTCTAACATCATTGAGAGTCCACTGGCAAGGAGGCGTTCAGACCTACGGCAGTCCACAAGAAGCTGCACGGGCGATGGAGGAGAGGGGAATGAAGGTGGAAGGTCTGGTCGAGAAGGAACAACCGCCGCTGGAGCAGCAGCTTGAAGCCGCTTATAAATGGCGCAGAGTTGGGGACCAGGAGACCGACGTCGCTGGGAGAGCAAGGAAGGAGCTGATGCGGTTTTCTCGGAAGGAGTAGACGAGAATAAATTATCCTTGTAGCCGTTAACATGGAACAGGCACGAACTTTCGCATTTCCTAATTTTTTTTATTTTTTTTTACTCGTTGGTTCTCAAAGTTACGTAAGTAGCCTGTAGGCATATACTTTCCTATATGCCTTGCGTTTGGTTGGCTTTATAAGAATTGCAAGGTCAATGCCAGGAGTGACGGTTGGAATATGTTGGACATGTTTAGCGTGAACGGAGGATTTCGGCTGGGAGAGTTCTTCTTCGCTAAGGGGGGCCCTCTTACGAGAGGATTTCCCCTCTCTCCACCAACAGGGGAAATGGGGAGAGATAATGAACCCCAGTCTACCATGGGAGATCACTTTTTTCTTTACTGTTTAGTTAGAATAGCTGTTGCTGAGGTTTTTTATGTGTCCATGTTTAGCTTATGGGTAATGAAAGTGCACTGGGGAACTGATGTATAATGCAGCATGAAGGTGTTAAAGTGGTATCAGTGAATGTGAATGGGCTGAGTAGTCCAATTAAAAGGGCAAAGTTTATGGCCAAATTCAAAAAAGAAAAATTACAAGTGGTGTTTCTACAAGAGACACATTTGTCTACAGAGGAACATGAGAAACTAAAGAGGTTTGGGTACAACAATACGTTTTATAGCACTTTCCACAAACAAAACAATAGGAGAGGGGTAGCCATATTAATAACAAATTGTACCAAATTTGAACTTGGAAAAGAAATATGTGACAAGGAGGGAAGATATATAATGATAAAGGGTAAATTAGAGGGACAAAGAGTGACATTGATCAATGTATATGCACCCCCAGATAGCAAGAAAACCTTCTTTAAATCATTATTTGACATCATTAATGAAGAACTAGAGGGGATCTTAATATGTGGAGGGGACTTCAATATGGTGATGAACTACTGTGATGGAAAATCTACATGTTGTATTGTTTTGGTCTATATGAATTTAAGTTTTGTTGCTATTCTGTGTAATTTTATATAGTGTCTGCCTTCTGGGCTCCTTTTGGGTCATTTAAAGTGTAAACCGTCAAGGGTAGAGTGATACATTTTTATTGCCTGCCCTTTCCTATGTTTCTTGTCATGTAAATCACCCTCCATGCAATCCTTTGATGTGTGGGCCCGTTTTCTCGACCCCCTGGCTAGTGCCAACCAAGCCAGGGGGTTTAGATGACACGGCCGCTACCCCCTCCAATGGCATTCCCCTCAGCTGCAGTTGTAAAGATAACCATCTGGTACACAAAGGCTTTTGGTATTGGGGGACCACCCCCTAATAAACCCAAACGAATAAGAACTCATTGATCAGAAGACTCAGTGGACTTCTCGCCAGCGTACCTTGAGTATGAAGTAACACGCAAAGAGAAGCTCCCATCTGGGGCCCCAGATTATTGTAATGTATGCCTGTTATGTTGTTTGTTGATGCATGTTGTGATGTATCGTTGTTCGTATTTTTATTACAAATATATGACCACTAATTGTCTACAAGTATCGTGTGCTTTTTTGCATCTAAAGATCTCATCTGTCTCAGACGCAATATCTAATAGAGAAATTGTCACGACAGTTGGGGGCTCGTCCGGGATATCTAACCTGAAGATTCTACGAAATATCGCTCCAAAACAGGTCCGAGTCGGACTCGGTCCCAAAGCTCTACCCCGCCTCCAGGTGACTGTAACCAGACTAATGGGGTCGAGGAGAGAGTGCCTGTGGGGGATAAACTAGTGGTTCTTCAGTACGGTATTCAAAAGGAAAAAGAATTAGAGCAGGTGAGATCAAAATACTTGTTTAAGCTACAATAAATCCGTTACGAAAACGGTATATACTGTTTTGGGAACGTATATTCGAACAAATCGGCCACGATTCGAACTTTGTTATAGGAACATACGGTAAAGCAACTCCGGTAAAGTTCCGTCAATATACAGGTGCTGGTCAAATTATTAGAATATCATGAAAAAGTTGATTTATTTCAGTAATTATATTCAGAACGTGAAACTTACATATTATATCAATTCATTACACACAGAGTGATATATTTGAAATGTTTATTTCTTTTAATTTGGATGATTAGTACTGACAATTACTGAAAATCCCAAATTCAGTATCTCAGAAAATTAGAATATTAGTTACGACTAGTACAAAAAATGATTTTTTAGAAATGTGGGCCAACTGAAAAGTATGAACATGGAAAGTTTCAGCATGTATGGCAATCAATACTTAGTTGCAGCTCCTTTTGCCTGAATTGCTGCAGCAATACGGCGTGGCATGGAGTCGACCAGTCTGTTGCACTCCTCAGGTGTTATGAGAGCCCAGGTTGCTTTAATAGTGGCCTTCAGCTCTTCAGCATTGTTGGGTCTGGCATCTCGCATCTTCCGCTTCACAATGCCCCATAGGTTTTCTATGGGGTTAAGGTCAGGTGAGTTTGCAGGCCAATCAAGAAGAGGGATACCATGGTCCTTAAACCAGGTACTGGTAGATTTGGCACTGTGTGCAGGTGCCAAGTCATGTTGGAAAATGAAATCGTCACCTCCATAAAGTTGGTCCGCGGCAGGCAGCATAAAGTGTTCTAAAACTTCCTGGTAGACTGCTGCATTGACCCTGGTCTTCAGGAAACACAGTGGACCAACAGCAGCAGATGACATGGCACCCCAGACCATTACTGACTGTGGAAATTTTACACTGGACTTCAGGCAACGTGGATTCTGTGCCTCTCCTGTCTTCCTCCAGACTCTGGGACCTTGATTTCCAAAGGAGATACAAAATTTACTTTCATCTGAAAACATAACTTTGGACCACTCAGCAGCAGTCCAGTCCTTTTTGTCTTGAGCCCAGGCGAGACGCTTTTGACGTTGTCTCTTATTCAAGAGTGGCTTTACACGAGGAATGCGACAGCTGAAGCCCATATCTTGCATACGTCGGTGTGTGGTGCTTCTGGAAGCACTGACTCCAGCTACAGTCCACTCTTAGTGGATCTCCCCCACATTTTTGAATCGGTTTTGTTTGACAATCCTCTCCAGGGCGCGTTTATCCCTCTTGCTTGTACACTCTTTTCCACCACATCTTTTTCTTCCCTTCGCCTCTCTATTAATGTGCTTGGACACAGAGCTCTGGGAACATCCAACCTCTTTGGCAATGACCTTTTGTGTCTTGCCCTCCTTCTTTAAAGTATCAATGGTCATCTTTTGGACAGTTGTCAAGTCAGCAGTCTTCCCCATGATTGTGTGTCATACAGAATCAAAACGAGAGACCATTTAAAGGCTTTTCCAGGTGTTTTGAGTTAGTTAGCTAATTAGAGTGTGGCACCAGGTGTCTTCAATATCTGACCTTTTCACCATATTCTAATTTTCTGAGATGTTGAATTTAGGGTTTTCATTGGTTGTCAGCTATAATCATCTTCTTTTTGGCAAAAAACACTTATAATGTATCAGTCTGTTTGGAATGAATGTATACATTCTACAGGTTTGACTTTCTAAATGGAATTAATGAAATAAATCAACTTTTTCATGATATTCTAATAATATGACCAGCACCTGTATATATGGTATATATATGTAACAGAAAGGGCAGGAGGGTCTGTCAAAACGGTAAAGGGAAACCCGTTAAGCGCTGTTGGGGTCATATAAATAAATAATAATAATAGGCATTCATTAATAAACATATGTATATGTGTGTAGTAACAAGGAGGTTTCGGCGATATTAGATAATTTGTTAAATAATAACTAGTGTAAAAGGATCTAAAATATGGGGAACAAATCTGGAAAAACTGAGATAACGGGATCTGCGAAGGTGATGTTGGAGAAGCATGGTGAAGCGGCTCTGGAGGGTTTAAAATATTGGTGTTGTTGAAGTTTTAATTATGTTGGTGTGCATTTCATTTGAGGGAAAGAGAGAGCCAGGATAGAGAAAAAAAATCAGCCAGGGACAGAGAGCGTAGAGAGTGTAGGAATATTTTTATCTCAATTTCACCCGAGATGTCGACCCGGACCTGGACTGCACCGGCGGACCGCGTGCGAATCCCCCTTCACCTCCACCGTATGACGACAACGCCCAGGCCGCCGCCCCATCATTCAACCTCTATCCAGACCTCACGGCAAAGGAGGCACCCGCTAACAGCGCAACAGGGGTTATGGCAGTCCGGCATACGTTTTCCGTGCATGGAGACCCAGTGACATTAAAGACATAGCAGAATGTCTCCCGGACCCATCTGCAGTGGGAGGGGAATCCCTCGCTACAGCCATTCTGGAAATGGCCCATCACCCATCGGCGAACCACGCCATGTCAAACTGGGCCTACGGTGGGGTCGTATTCAAGGCGACATTCCCGGGAGAGACCAAGCTGATATAATGTTCGTGGAAGCGCCGGACGGCAAGGACGACCACAGGAAAGTGGGGAAGCACAGAGGCAGGCCTGCTTTCGTTGTGGCGTCATGGATCCTTGGTTCAACGATTCTCCCAAAAGAATCGACAAAGACAATGGAAGGGCCGGCTGGCAGTTCGCACCTTCCCGTGAAGAGACTGTGAATCATCCAAGAGGCAGAGGTGGAAGGGGGCATTCGCATTGACGGGACGCGGGAGCAGACCAGGTCCAAGGAGCAGGTATGAGCACCATAACACATAACACAACCAACCAAATGATTGTTATATGGTTCTCACCCGCATTACGCGACCTGATCAGCTAAATGTAATATTATATATAGTTATGATATATATGGTTATTTTAAACAAAGGGCTATTGTAGACAGTGGATACTCGATTATTACAATCTATCACCACCAGTTTAATGGTCAACCATATCACACAACCATGACATGACTCCAACTGACCCTGACTAACCCCGACTGACCCCCCACTGACAACAGAAGTGTATTGCCTAATATTGAAAATGCAGATTTTTATATTATGATATTTTGTAAATGTTTTATGGCCAAATGGCAAGAAGGTGAATTAATGAACGTATGAGAGAGATTGGAAGAAGTATGTGTTATGGAAGGAGAAGAGATAGATGAGAACGTAAGGCAAGACAAGATAAGGAAAGGGGTGGGGAGAGAGATAACCCATCTGCATCGAGTTTTGTTCAAATAGATCCGGACCTGGACAACGCTCCTCCTTCTCCTGCTTTCAGCCCGACCAGTGGCCCAATACAGTGCAAATACCCCACGTCACAACTCCTCTGCATCAGACTTTATGAAGTTACAGACCATGGGAGGCCCACCTGAAGAGCTACGGAACGGTCTGCTGGACGACACAAGGAGACAGCCCAGCAGGACCAACAGCACCAGAGTGGTGGCCTCCATGCTGTGTAGCCACAAGGAAGTGGCCTGAACAAAGAGACAAAGGAGGGTCTCAGAGACGGGAGAGACGTGGGAACAGGCACTTCAAAGGACAGCCCGTGATGCAAATGAGAGGCAGAAAGCAGAGAGAGAGAGGTGGAGGCGTGTCCAGGCGGATGGGGAGAAGAGCAGTGTCCAGGCGGATGTAAAGTATCGCACTAGACACAGCATACATATTACAAGAGAAAGATCTAATGTGTAACTAGGACTGTGTATAAATTGTGTCATAATTTCTTACATCTGAAAGGTTTGAAGAAACATAGACAAGTAGAAAAGTTGAAGGTTAAAGAAATGTGTTAGACAGAGTTCAAATGTACGACAGCGGTAGAATTCATTAAGGCACAAAACGTTAAAATTGAACCCCAGAAAGCATAACCATGATGTATGCTACAATGTTTTTCAGAATTAAAGTAGAAGGTTTTTGGTGCGCTCGCAACAACAAGCCATGCTTACAGGCCTGGGCTTTCCCTTATTTATGGTAAATTGACACATGGGAGAATCATGCGTCAAGAGGGGGGATGGGGAGCCCACAACAACAACCTTGGGTATCAAAGCAAACCAAAGGAAATAATTACTAAAAAAAAAAAATTAAACAAACCCCATGTAGGTCCCTCAGAGACATCATGAAGGACAATGGGAAAGAGAAGAGGAATACCGTTTAAATGTTGGGTTTTACTCTGTGTTATTAATGCTGACTGGATTGACAATTAATGTTTAGAGTAGTAAACATTAAGTGCTTGCCAACTACTCATGTGTTAGTATCACGGAAGCAGCATTAAGGACACATCAAATAAGAATATTTTTGTTTAGAAATGTTTTTAAAAGGTAGCCTTGTTTCTTTGTTTTGGTTTTCTTTTCTGTTTTTATTTTTATGACTTTTGAATATATGGAAACAGATGACTTGATTGTGATGTTAGGTGATTTTATGCTACCTTCTGTAAAAGCGAACGGTGGTATAAATAGTCTGAACAACCTCCTATAAAAGCGGAGAAGTGCTGATGGTCGGACATGATAGATTTTTGAATTTGTGATTATAAAATAATCAAAGGGGGGATTGTGATGGAAAATCTACATGTTGTATTGTTTTGGTCTATATGAATTTAAGTTTTGTTGCTATTCTGTGTAATTTTATATAGTGTCTGCCTTCTGGGCTCCTTTTGGGTCATTTAAAGTGTAAACCGTCAAGGGTAGAGTGATACATTTTTATTGCCTGCCCTTTCCTATGTTTCTTGTCATGTAAATCACCCTCCATGCAATCCTTTGATGTGTGGGCCTGTTTTCTCGACCCCCTGGCTAGTGCCAACCAAGCCAGGGGGTTTAGATGACACGGCCGCTACCCCCTCCAATGGCATTCCCCACAGCTGCAGTTGTAAAGATAACCATCTGGTACACAAAGGCTTTTGGTATTGGGGGACCACCCCCTAATAAACCCAAACGAATAAGAACTCATTGATCAGAAGACTCAGTGGACTTCTCGCCAGCGTACCTTGAGTATGAAGTAACACGCAAAGAGAAGCTCCCATCTGGGGCCCCAGATTATTGTAATGTATGCCTGTTATGTTGTTTGTTGATGCATGTTGTGATGTATCTTTGTTCGTATTTTTATTACAAATATATGACCACTAATTGTCTACAAGTATCGTGTGCTTTTTTGCATCTAAAGATCTCATCTGTCTCAGACGCAATATCTAATAGAGAAATTGTCACGACACTACCATCTAGATACAACTAGCACAAAGAAGAATAGGACATGGCTTAATAGATATATGAATATACAACTGGTTGACTTGGGAATAGCAGACGTTTGGAGAGAACTACATCCCTTGGAGAGAGACTACACACACCACTCCGTCCCACACCAAATGTATTCAAGGTTGGACTATTTCTTCATGACAAAAGGAGACATGCATAGGGTTGAGGAATGTAGGATTGGGGTAGCAGATTTATCAGACCATAACGCAGTCTACATGACAATACATTTAAACAAGAGAAGGAGAACTACAGTGTGGAGGATGAATGTGGGGATTCTGATTCTGATAAAGACCCGGTAGAAAGAATAAAAAAAAATATAAATAGGTATATAGAGGAAAATGATAATGGGGAGGTAGATCCAAACATTCTTTGGGATGCGCTTAAGGCCGTCATTAGGGGGAACTTGATAGCTCAGACAACTCTGCTGAAGAAATCCAGACTAGTAAATTACCAGACACTAATTGGACGTTTAAAGGACTTGGAGAGAAAACATAATGCCACAAGTGACCCAGAGATACTTAGACAAGTGAAAGAAACAAAGAATAAAATTGATAATATACTACTGACAGAAGTGGAAAAGAAAGCTAGATTTGTTAAACAAACCTATTATGAGGGAGGTTCCAAAGCAAGCAGATTATTGGCTAGACGCATAAGAAAACAACAAGCATTGAATACCATATACAAAATTAGAGATCCACAAACTAATGATTTGCTTACCGAACCGGACGAAATTGAGAGAGTATTCAGAGAATATTATCAAAACTTATACACACAACCAGCAGCGGCAGACGAACAAGATATGGAAAACTTCCTAGACAGGTTGGATCTACCGTCAATAGGGGAAGAGCAGAATACATTATTGACGGCAGACATCACAGAGGAGGAGATGGAAAGGGCCATCTCTAGATTGAAGAACAATACCAGTCTGGGAAGTGACGGGCTTCCTTCAGTGTTCTACCGTATATTTAGAAAAGAGTTGACCCCGGTGTTGTTGGCCTCATTTAGGTACACAATTAAGGAAGGGAAAATCCCTCCTTCATGGAAGGAGGCCATTATCACAACCATACCCAAAGAGGGCAAAGATAAAGAGCACTGTAGTAGTTATAGACCAATATCAGTACTGAACGTGGACTACAAGATGTTTACATCAATTATTTCCAAAAGATTTGAGACATTCATGACTGACATTATAGACGAAGACCAGTCCGGCTTTATTTCAGGAAGACAGACACAGGACAATATTAGGAGGATGATACACATTGTAGAAGAGACTCAACGAACAAAGAATAGTGCAATTTTAGTTAGTGTAGACGCGGAGAAAGCATTTGATAGTGTCAACTGGATTTACCTATATAAGGTGTTAGAAAGATTTGGTCTCAATAAGGAATCTGTCAAGTGTATTAAAACATTATATCAAGAGCCGACTGCTAGGATCAAGGTGAATGGTAGTCTCACAGACTCTTTTGGTCTGGGAAGATCTACTAGACAGGGGTGTTGTCTCTCTCCAACTCTCTTAGCAATATTCATAGAGCCATTGGCACAGGCGATTAGGCAGAACCAGGATATCAGAGGGGTGAAGGTGAATGGTACTGAACATAAAATAGGGCTATTTGCGGATGATGTGGTAGCCTACTTGGAGCGACCAAGTGAATCCTTCCATGCATTGATGAACCTGTTGGAGGAGTATGGGTATTACTCAGGATATAAACTTAATGTTACCAAAACACAGATCTTGGCCATAAACTATACCCCTACACCAGAGTTAAAAAAGAAATATAAAATTAAATGGAATTCAGAAACAATTAGATATCTGGGAGTGAACATCACGAAGGGAGCATGGAAGTTATATACTGCCAATTACATTCAGATTAATCAAGAACTCAGACGGGATATAGAAAGATGGTCAACACTACAATTTGATCTTAGTTCAAGGATAGAAATAATTAAGATTAATGTATTACCGAGGCTATTGTACCTCTTCCAAACTCTGCCAGTAATGATACCACCGAAACAGTTCATGGAGTGGGATAGATGGATATCCAGGTTCATATGGGGGGGTAGGAGGCCAAGAATTAGATTTAGCACCATGCAGCTCCACAAGGACAAAGGGGGCATGGCTGTACCGAAACTACAAGACTACTTCTATGCTGCACAACTCAGGGCTGTAACATGCTGGTGTAATAGAGAATATGTAGCTAGATGGAAGGATATAGAAATGAAGGTTGAGGCTAGCCCCATACAAATATCAATGACCGATAGGGAATTGTTTAAAAGGGAAGAGAGATTGTTAGACCCGATAACTAAATTCACATTGTGCACTTGGCACTTGGTAGTGAGAAAGTATGGAATAGAGAATGAAATAAGGCCTCTGAGGTGGATAACCCATGACAAAAGATTCAAACCAGGAATAAGTGATTTGGGCTTTGAGAGAGGGGCAAATAGGGGTATTACAGCAATATGCACACTATTAGAGAAGGGTAAATTGCAGAGTTTTCAGGCTATAAGGGAGAAACTTGATTTGGAAGCGAATGACCTCTTTCGGTATTTTCAGGTGAGGGATTATTATTTAAAGGAAATAAAGTTAAAAGAACCCAAAGAACAGAACATGATTATTACAATAATGATAAATGCATAGGAAGGGAGAAAATGTAGAGTGATCTCAGCCCTATACCAAGCTCTAGGGTCCAGTGGGGGAAATGCAACTGTTTATATTAAAGAAAAATGGGAAAAAGAAATTGGAATAGAAATAACAGAAGATGACTGGTATACTGTGTGCAAGGGCCAACACTCAGCCACCATCTCTAGGATATGGCGAGAATTTGGATGGAAAAACATTGAGGTATTTCATTACACCAAAGATTAAGGGGAGATACGCACCAGACCAGAAACCATGTTGGAGGTTGTGTGGTCAAATGGAGGCAGACCATACACATGTGTTTTGGAAATGTCAAAAGATTAAAGGATACTGGGAGGGAGTGTGGAGTGTGCTGAGGGAAATATTGGGATATGAGATACCAAAAACTTGTCTGGTATTATACTTGGGGAACATTCCACAAGAGGAGGTACAAGGAGGGGATAAATACCTGGTGAAAGTATTATTATTGGCCAGCAGGAAGGCAATTACAAGGGCCTGGTATAAAGTAGACCCCCCTACTAAAGAACAGTGGCTGAGTATTGTGGAGGAGATCTATGACATGGAGAGATTTACACATACCCTTAGAATGCAGGTTGAACAGTTTGAAGGAAAATGGGAGAAATTGAATTATTACAGAAGGGGTGAGGGTGATACCACTACTATTCATAGTAGTGGTATTTCATGCAATCAGTAGTTCTCTAGGCAGAATGGTCAAATCAAATATAGCAAATTAAAAAGGCTTTTTGAAGAGAAAACCCTTCTTGATCAGAAATAGCAATTAAAATTGCTTTTAAAGGCTATTGCCAAGGAATAACAGCGCTTTAGAAGTAGAAGGTAGCAATTAGAATTGCTTTTGATTCAATGGATGGCCAAGGAATATGCTCTTCGGAAGTTCAGTAGATTTCAGCTGGTAGATTTCTGTGGGAAGTAGCAGGAACCTTCTTGCTTCAGAAATTTCTGAGAGTGAATTCTTTCAAAATCAGTCCAGTATTTATGATGCAATGATGAGTCTTTGCTCATTGGTTAACAGAGCCCCAGTGCAGTGAAGCCCCACCTTTATTCATGTGCTGCTTTAGAAATTGTCAATGGGCCATTCAAATTGGTTTCACATCTTTCAGGGAAGGGCTAGCGCTGGTTTCACTCGAAGAAATTATGCAAAACTGCATTGCAGTGCCACAGTTGCTCTGTGTGTGAATGAAATGCATCAATTTATGTACAGACACAATTATTATCTTTTCCAGACCTTGGGGAATGTGTGATTGAAATGATAAATCAAATGTGGAGAAAAAGCCAATCTTGGAAAAAGTCTGCAAGTTTGCTGAAGTTTAACCAAAATGAGAGACACATCTTCAAAAACACAGGTAAGAACACGCCCCTTTCAGCTTGCAACAATAGCTTGTGGGGGGAGGAGCTCTATGCAACAGGCATTATAAATACTGGAATTTCATGGTGAAGAATTTACTTTCAGGATTTTCTGAAGCAAGAAGGCTGTTGCCATTTCCACTGGTCTCATCTTGAAAATGCATCAAAGGTAAGCCTTTCTTTTATTTTTCATGAAAATATGTTGATATGATCTGTAGATATAGAATACACTCAGCTCTTCATGATCTACAAAAAAGTAATATCTGAATTATTTTCTCTCTTCACATACTGAAAATTGTATAGGGGTATTACTTTAGTATTTTGTAATATTTGATATAGTACCATTCTCCTTTTTACATTCCATGCTTTGTAATGCCTTGTATGTAATGCCCTGCTAAGTAATGCCTTTTTTTTCTAATTCAAGTAAAACAGCAAACAGGCACTACTTGCTCTGTCCACGCTGTCTCAAAACACAAGCAAACCTGTCTGTCCATTTGCGGAGGGTATGCTTGAAGGATGGCTCTGATGCAGATGTTAATGCCATTGTTGACAAAGCAAAGCACGATGCAGCTGAGCTCCTACAGAAAGGCAGAATTTTCAAATATTCAGATCTCACTGCAATTACGTCAGATGAAAATACACTCAAAAGGTTGGTGGTTTCGACATTACGTGCTGTGTAATCAGAGTTCTTTTTCCGATACAATTTTTTATATACAGATAGTCTCTTATTGATTTCTTGCTTTCTTTATTGACAGACTGGTTGAGGAGCTGAAACGTCACCATTTGGTTGTGACTGGAGAACCCTGCCCCCCGGCAGAAGCCAACACCGAGCCGTTAGCTGCTCAGACACTGCCCAATGATGATGATGCTGAAGTAGGACCATCAGCTGCTGCAACGTCTTCTTCAGAGGAAAGCAGCTCTGCTGCCTTAGGCGAGGGAAACAACTGTGACTCTTCCAGGGAGAGTGCGAGTAGCAGTAGTCCCAACAGAAAGACCCGTTCTGGTACTGCTGCCAAGTCAAAGTCAGAATCAGCATTTGACATCCTACAAAAAAAGTTTCCTGTAACAATTGCTGGGCCTAAACCACACCGGTCCACATCCACTAGGCCAACCACGAGCCTTCTTGAGTGTCATCAGGAGTTTCCTGATGACATGGCTGATGAGGCTCCTGATGAAACTAAAGAAAACATTAAAGGAGCAAAGTATTCTGCAGCTGTGAAGCAATCCATGTATGAAAAAGGCCTTTACAATAGACATTCTCTGGATCACCCACTTCTTCAAGCCTTCGCCATGCACCTGAACAAAGAAAAAAACATTCAAAACTACAAACAGGAGGTAAGGACCATTAAATATTTCACACTTTATGAAAACAGCTATATGCACATTAACAAAAGATGAAGCTACACATTCATGAGTAATTGAACATGTGTCTTTATTTCCAGGTTGAAAATGTTTCCCGGTTTCTATATTTTGTTAACAACGAGGAAGCATCCCTGCAGTTTGTCTATCAGAGACAGAAACTGGATGTTTTCCTCAAGGAAATCACTGGCCTGACTAAGAGAACACAGTCAAATTACCTCAAGTCCTTGAAAAGATTCTTGAATTTTCACACGGACAGAACCAACCTTCATAGTATGGATGCAGACCTCCATGAAGAGTGCACAGAATATAGTCGTGTCCTCAAATCTACGCTGAGACTCCTGAGCAAGCAGGCAAAGAAGGAGATCTTCCAAAAAAGGTTTGATTATTGTAGCTGTATAAATGGTCATCTTTTGCCTGGTCCTCTTATCTCATCTTGTTGTAATTTGAGCACATTTAATACCGGTGCATTTACTAAGATACTGGTGTCTCACATCACATTCTTCACTCTTCTTTTTTTCTCACAGGCACGCCTTTCTGATGGACGAAAATGCGTTGACAACTGAAGACTGTCAGGTTGTATTGGTCCAGGCCAAGGACCCATTCTTGGCATGTATAGATAAACTGTCTAAAGATGATGCTGACGTATTGGATTCTACAGATGAAACGCTTGTGTTGTACTACCTTGAAGCTGTTGTGATTCTAGGACACGTTCAAAGGCCGAGTGTCGTGCAGAACATGACTGTGAGTGAGTGGTTATCCAGGGACAAAGCCATCTCAAAAGAGACAGGTGAGCCACTTTGGGTAGTCGGAGTAAAGGAACACAGGACATCAACGCAACAGGTGGCGACATTTGCGCTGTCAAAGGAGGAGGAGCACGTAAGTTCACAACAATTCTTGCCCGGGCATGTTAGAAGACAAAAGATATTTTCTGTTACAGCTGAGCATAATCTCATAATGTCTTTTTCTCCCCTCTATATAATTTATTTTCTCCTACAGTGGTTTGATTTGTACTACAAACGGTTGCGGCCAGTCTTCCAGAGGGCCGCCAGGAAACGAAAGAGGGATGAGGATGAGACGGATCCAAAAGATTTCTTCTTCCTCTCCAGCGCAGGGAGGCAGATTCACCGCCCCTCAACTGACCTGAGCCGGCTGGAAAAAAAGTTCGCTGTCCCAGCGGTGACCAGCCAGATGGCCCGCAGAATCCATGAGACTGCAACAAAGGACATGCCCAGTTCATCAAAAACATTGGTGGCCAGTTACCTTACTCAAACCAATGCAACAGCAGAGCAGCATTACCGCTACAAGACAACTGGGAATATTTTAGAGGGCAACAAAACTTTGATTGCTTTAGCTGCTGCAACGTCTTCTTCAGAGGAAAGCAGCTCTGCTGCCTTAGGCGAGGGAAACAACTGTGACTCTTCCAGGGAGAGTGCGAGTAGCAGTAGTCCCAACAGAAAGACCCGTTCTGGTACTGCTGCCAAGTTATAGTCAGAATCAGCATTTGACATCCTACAAAAAAAGTTTCCTGTAACAATTGCTGGGCCTAAACCACACCGGTCCCTTTTGGAGGTGGATGACGTTAGCTGGCGAAAAGCATATAAATATTGGCTGCATAGGCAGCAGAAACTACGACAAGAATACGTTCGCTGTGAGTATATCCTTTCTATATTGCTCCATATTAAAAAACAGATACAAATTCAAAGTTGTCAATTATTGTATTCATGACTAACAAAACTTCTTTTTTTCACAGCAAAATTCCCTTGGCGTCAACCATCAACAAAGTCTCTCCAAAAGTTTATTAAAAATCAGGGATGGAATGGCACAACAAACACCATGCAACTTCTCCGCAGGTGGATACCCTCTGGATCTGGTGAAAATATCATGGACTGCACAGCAATTCAGAAACTTGAAAAGAATCAGAGATGGAAAGGACTTCGTACCCAACAATCTGAAGGGCAGGGCACAAGCGTCATGGCAAAACGCAAGTTTCGTGTTGGTGAAGTGGTGTGTGACTACCATGCGGCTGTTGTCACAGTAAGTGATGGCAAGGAGGACAGCAGATGTGATTGCCACACCAAGCAGCCGCCAGGCAAATTAATCAAATACTCCGAAAAGAACTCAAACGTAACGCCCAAACATTGCCCTTTGGTATTGAATGGAGAGAAAATGCATGTGACTCTTTTTCTTGCAACCAAGATTATTTCTCCAGATGAAGAGGTGTTGCTCCCTCTTGGTTTCAAAGGAACTCTTTGATGGACTCTTAAAGCTTACAGGGCATCTGCCTTCAGAGACACATATGACATGTCCCTGTTTGGTGAAATGTTTCATATGTGTGTTTGTTAGTGCTGATGGCTTGTTCAGGGAAAGCTTGTGTAGCTTAAAATTGAGGATTTGTTCTAATTAACTTGGTTTTGTATTGTACATGTGATAAATGTTTTTTCTTCAACTAAAGGCTTGTTTAATTTCACCTCAAGTGTCTCTCTCTATGTTGACACCTCACACCTCACCTGACACTTGACATCTTAAGTGTCTCTCACACACAGCCCACTCTACCTGCAGCAGCCCCTCCCCCTCCCCCTTCCCCTTCTCATGACAGGCAGCTGAGGAACAGCTTGGCACCGCTGGAGCTGGACTTCACTGAGTTCAGGGACTAAAAGCTAAAAGCTGACATCAGTACAATCACCACCACTTTCAGAAGTAAAAAACATTGTAACAGTTTTTTGAGTATATCCTTGTGGACTTAGACTCAGAATGGGAATAAAAACGTTTTTGCCAAACGTTTTTTTAGTGTCCAGCTCCAGTTAAAGTATCACAGAGAGTAGCCTTGTAGTGCTGTGTAAGTGAGAGATCTTTTTGTTAGTCTTAACGATCATTCACAAAAAACACTTATTTCGGAAGAGTGCTCATGTGTTGGAGCTTCTCCAAATAAGAGAAAATGCGAGAGAGAGATTTGATTTGATTTGATTGAAATTTATTTCGAACATGTAAAAGAAAACAAAAAATATATATCATACACAAATTATTGATGTTAAACAAAATAGAAAGCATAATTCGATACATAAATGATAAATACTTGATAATTGTAACATGTTCGAAAAGGGGTGGGAAGAAGTTTACACTTATTTAATCCCATCCCTTCTCCGTCATTCATTGAAATTAACATTCCTTAGTCATAATAACTATTAACATTTTCATTTATCAATAAATATATACGTGTATATATATATATATTATATATATATATATATATGTATATTATTACGAACGTATCCAAACATATATTATTATTATTTATTTATTTATTTTCCTCTTTATCTTTCTTCTTCTTTTTTTTTTTTTTAAATAAAATGTGTAACTTATATGTTCATATCAGATATATACTATAATTTCTTACACATTTGTCAAAAAAATAAATAATAATAATAAATAAATTGACAAAATAAACAAAAAAAAAAAAAACATTGATGGAAAAAAAAAAACATTCATGAAAATATATAGATATTATCTCACTATTGATAAGTTTTTGTATCCAAACAATATTTTTCATTCAGAGAGAAAATAAATACAAAAAAATAAAGAATAAATAACAAACTAAATAAATAACTAAACAATTAACACCCAATGAAAATCAAACACCTTCATCCTTGTACCCTGTGAGAATCACTTCCTTTAACCTTGTTTTGAATAGTTTTAAGTTAGGACATTGTTTGAGCTCTTCTTTTAACCCATTCCACAATTTTACTCCACAGACAGAAATACAAAAACTTTTTCTGGTTGTACGCACCTTTTTCATTTTAAAATTAAACAATCCCCGTAAAAAATAACTCCCTTCTATTTGTGTGAACATTTTTTGAATATTTGCCGGTAGTTTGTTATTTTTTGCTTTAAACATTAACTGTGCTGTTTGAAATTCAACCAGATCTGGTAATTTGAGTATTCTTGACTGCATGAATAATGAGTTTGAATGATCCCTATACCCAACATTGAAAATGGTCCGTATTGCTCTTTTCTGCAGAATGAAAAGTTAATGTAATGTACTTTTGTAATTATTGCCCCAAACCTCTACACAGTAACTTAAATAAGGTGAAACCAGTGAACAATAGAGGATTTGTAACGACTTATGATCCAGAACCTGTTTAGCTTTATATAATACTGCAATACTTCTTGACAACTTAGAGTGTATATGTTTTACGGGAGATTTCCAGTTTTCCAGTTTAATTTCTCATCAATTGTTACCCCAAGGAATTTTATTTGACTAACTTGTTCAATGTCTACGCCATTAATCTGTATCTTTATGTGTTCATTTGTTCTGCAGTTTCCAAATAACATAAATTTTGTTGTACTCAAGTTTAACGATAATTTATTATTATCTAACCATAATTTTAATTTACTAATTTCAAAATTAATCGCCTCTACTAATTGATATAAATCATCACCTGAAAAAAAAATATTTGTATCGTCAGTAAACAGAACAAGCTTCAACACATTCGATACATTACATATATCATTTATGTAAAGAATAAACAATTTAGGGCCCAACACTGACCCCTGTGGGACACCGCAAGCAATGTCCAAACACACAGAGGAACAATCACCAAGTGTCACAAATTGATATCTGTGACTCAAATAACTCCTCACCCAGTTGCCCACTATACCCCTGATGCCGTAACGTTCCAGTTTTTTTATTAATATGTCATGATTGATTGTGTCAAATGCTTTTTTTAGATCTAGGAATATCCCTATTGATTGTTGTTTTTTGTCCATAGAATTTGTGATTTCTTCAACTGATTCTAATAAGGCCATTGATGTAGATCTATTTGCTCTGAATCCGTATTGATTATCATTGAGCAGTTTGTGTTTATCTATGAAATTGTCCAGTCGATTATTGAATAGTTTTTCAAGAATTTTGGAGAATTGTGGCAGTAACGAGACCGGTCTGTAATTTGTGAAGTGGTGTTTGTTTCCAGATTTGTACAAAGGTATGACTTTAGCTATTTTCATTTTGTTTGGAAATGTACCCGTTTGGAATGAAAGGTTACAGATGTATGTGAATGGTTTTGTTATTCCTTCAATCACTTTTTTTACCACAGTCATATCTATCTCATCACAATCATTTGATTTTTTACCCATAAAATTCAAAACAATATCAACAATTTTCCTTTCGTCCACTGCTGTGAGAAACATAGAGAACTCATTTCTACTAATTAATTTTTCCATATTTTGCTCAGATGATCCTTGATCTGGAATTTTTTCCGCTAGGTCCGAACCAATATTCACAAAATAATTATTAAAGCAGTTGGCCACAACATCCATATTGTACTCCTCCTTATCATCAACCAAAAAATACTTAGGATAATTTCTGAGTCCAGAACCATTTTTTATAACACTGTTCAGTATGTTCCATATTCCTCTCATATAGTTTTTGTTTTTTTCCAATAAATTGCTATAGTAATCTTTTTTATTAGTTCTTATGATTTTAGTTAACTTATTTTTATATGTTTTATATCTGTTCTCAGCATCTTCAGTTTTCAGCCTTATAAAATTCAGGTACAGTGTATTTTTCTTTTTACAGGCATTTTGTAGGCCCTTCGTGATCCATGGACAATCAGAGTATTTAATTTTTCTTGTATATTTCCTTATTGGACAGTTTTTATTGTATAATGTTTTAAATATCCTGAGAAATTCTTCATATGCACTGTTAATGTCTATTTTCTCATATATTTCATTCCAATTCTGTGCCTGCAGTTAATTTTTAAAAGCTATCATCGATTCTTCAGTTCTAACTCGTCTGTAATCATTATTATTGACTGGCTTATTGATCTTATAGTTCCTGTCATAAACTGTAAAAACTGGTAGATGGTCGCTTATATCATTTATCAATAGTCCGCTTAGTGTAATGTTTTCAATGTCATTGGTGAATATATTGTCTATGAGAGTGGCACAATGTGATGTGATTCTGCTAGGTCTGGTAATGATGGGATAGTAGCTCATGCTGTACATTGTGTTTATAAATTCCTCTGTCATTTTATGTTTATTTGGATTAAGAAGGTCAATATTGAAGTCTCCACAGATGAAAATGGTTTTGTTACCCTTGTTGGAGAAAATGTCTTCCATCCAATCTTTGAACACCTCAATATTAGAGCCAGGTGCCCTATATAAACAGCTAATGATCAAATTCTCTCTTTTCTTTGCAGATTTCTATTGATATACATTCCAAAACATTGTCCACCACTGTTGTCATTCTGTCCAGCACCTTGAAATGTAATGTCTTGTCCACATATATGGCTACACCTCCTCCTCCTTTATTTTGTCTATTTATATAACTAAGTTCATAACCATCCATGTCAAAGTCCAGTTCTCTATCCTTATTGAGCCAGGTTTCAGATATTGCGATGATATTGAATGGTTGTGAAAATGTATCCAAGTAATCCCTGATAGAAGTGAAATTTGCATACAGGCTTCTGCTGTTGAAGTGAATAATTGATAATTTGCCAACGGTCTTAATGCTCCGGTTGAACTGCTCCCCAGTGTAATAGTGACAGTTGTTATTGATGGTTGAAAAAAAATTGTTGTCCGGGTCTATTTCGTGCTCCAAATCCAGTGCACTATGATCAGTATATTCAAATGTGTTTAGTTCCAAAGTGTCATTATTCATAATCCCCTGAGTTATGTGGCCACTGTCTACGGATGCATTAGAGCGAACACTTTGAGTTTGTGTCATTGTTGAGCGGTGTTTTTTATTCACTGGTATTTATCCAGTTCCTCAATGTGCTTGACGACCAAGACTTTAGCCTCCTCGGGAGAACCATTTAATTTAATGAATATTTTACAGTTTGCAGTCCAAGTGTTCTGAATTTTCCCCTGCTTTTTCAAATTGCGAGCCATTCTGGCTATGTCGGCGTTGTTTTTAGTGAGATGGTCGTTCAGGAACACGTTACTTCCCTTCAGCTTCCTCCCCTGTCTCAGCAGCGCGATCTTGTGTTTGCGGTTAACAAACCTGATGATGACCACCGGATTGTCGCTGGTTTTCCTCCTGGGCAGCGGGTGGCATGCCTCGATAGCATTGCAGTCCAGGTCAATCCCCTTCGATTGCAGGAATGCAGCCACCTGTTGCTCCGTGGAGCTGACATCCATTTCACCGGGCTCCCCCCCGTTGTCATCGTTCACCGCCCGAGCGTATGACCGGGGTTTAACGTGGAGCCCGGTAACGATGACGTTGTTAATCCTAGTGTACTGCTCCAGGTCAGACACTCTGCTTTCCAGATGGATAATTCGTTTATCCTTTTCCTCGCTCTGCATCCGCAACACTTTTATCTCCCCGGCCAGGTCTGGGATGTCTCTCTGCTGTTTCCTCATCGCGGCTATTTCGCCGGATAGGAAATCGAGAGACCTTTTTATTTCCTCGGCTTCTTTGGCCGTGAAAGCCTTTTTCGGACCCATTTCTTGGCAGCGTTGTTTCTGTACGGTCTACTTCGACGTCGTCTTTGATGGTTCTCAAAAAGAAAAAAAGAGAGAGTCTTAACGATCATCGTGTGTGTGTGTGTGTGTGTGTGTGTGTGTGTGTGTGTGTGTGTGTGTGTGTGTGTGTGTGTGTGTGTGTGTGTGTGTGTGTGTGCAACCCGGTATCACGCAATTGCGTGCCCCTGCGCACGAACGTTAATCTATTGAAGCGTGTTCCCGAGCACGATAGTCCGACTTTTTGCGTGTTACACAAAACGAAATGTAAACCAATGCATTCTGAATGGGAGTGTTCTAAGACAATTAACGTGCTCCACAAAACGGTACGAGAGAGAGAGAAAGAGAGAGCGGGAGGGACAGAGAGAGAGAGGGAGAGCGAGAGAGAGGCTTCAGAAAGGGTGTGCGCAGATAGTACAGTGCACCCTAGTTATGTTTATGCCAAAACCTATATATATAATTAGGCTGTGGAAATTGCAATAAGTTAAGAACACAACTTCGCACGTTGAGCACACAGCCGTGTGACTCGTTTATTTTGTAAAAAATAAAACCGGAAAACAAAGCGTGCTGAAGGTAAACAAATCCAGCATGGTCTGTGACGTCATGAGACGCACGTAATCCTTAGGGACCGCGATCCCTGAACCACCAAGAACGTAAATGACATGCAGTAAACAACACAATTGAAAGAACAACACATATCGAAATACTGTAGGTGAATTATGTAACGGTCACTACAAGGCTATAATTATATTATTTAGCATGTAATGAGACAATCTATAGCCAAATTGTCGAAGATGCCCGAGAATCTTCGGGGATATCAGCATGGGAAATCGGCGAATCAGACCCATGAAGGGGGGGGGGGGGGGACACGTTAGTTGAAGGGGGGGGGGGGGGGGGGGGCACGTTTGTTGAGGGGGGGGGAGACACGTTTGTAGGGGGGGGCACGCTCGACAACGAGAGTTGGTTTTATTGAACGCTCGACAACGAGAGTTGTTTTTTATTGAACGAGACTTCAACAAGGAACAGCTGCACGAAACGATGGTCACGTCACTCTCGGTGACGGTGTCGACAATAATGAACACACGAACAATGTTAATAGAACAACACACAACCACATAACATCCCGAACCCATTAACCCCACTTAATCCTAACAACAAAACAAGTTAACAAAAGCCCCATTAGTCAACTGAGAACCCCAATTCCCAGAATCCCACGCGGCTCCGGAACACGGCGTAGCTTATATTAATCTTTATTATCTGAATGGGAAATGCAATATTTTAGGACAGATGCACCATTAAACGCGTTTCTAATGACATTTCTAGCGAGAAATGTACATTTTCCTTACATAATCTTCAGTCAGTGAATGTGTATGATCTTTATTAATCTTTATTATCTGAATGGGAAATGCAATATTTTAGGACAGATACACCATTAAACGCGTTTCTAATGACTTTTCTAGCGAGAAATGTACATTTTCCTTACATAATCTTCAGTCAGTGAATGTGTATGATCTTTATTAATCTTTATTATCTGAATGGGAAATGCAATATTTTAGGACCGATTCACCGTTAAACGTGTTTCTAATAACATTTCTAGCGAGAAATATACTTTTTACTTGCATAATCTTCAGTCAGTGATTGTGTCTGATCTTTAGTTTTATAGTTATTAGGATTTGATCTGCTCGCTCGCATGTTTGAACGACGTCAGGTTGCTTTCGCTAAACTAGCAGCTCACGTGCTTCCTGCGTTTGTGTTATTAAACTGTTACTTTATGTAACTTTTAATGATATCATCTTGTTAGAAACACGTATATCTGAGAGCCAACCCAGTCGCCAAAAGCATACGTTGACAGTGTACTTTTCGTGAACACTGGATTACGTCGCATTTCAACATAAAATAGCGTGTTATACACACACACGCACGCACACGCACAGACACACACACACACAAGCACACACACGCACGCACAGACACACAGACACAGACACACACACACGCACGCACACACGCACACGGTGCATTTCGCTGCTAAAACAACAACAAAAAAATATTCCCTCAAATATTATTACTTTCAAAACGTTGGCCAAAATGGCCAATAATATCATTTTTTATTTGGGATGCTTCTAGGACATTTTGGGTGGATTTTGAACGGTATGTGGGGGGCACGTTTTTTGCAGGACCTGGCAACCCTGCGCTGTTGCCCGAGAACTGGATCCACCCCGGCGTGGTGCCGTCTCCTTTTGACCTTTTGACCCCAGACTTCTGGGGGAATAGCTGAATCAATTCATTAGTCAATCAGAAGCATGTAAATATCGTCCCGGTGGCGTAAGAGGACGAACAAGGTGTCCTTCAACATCTACGCTTCCAGGAGATTGCAACGGTGCCACACATGAGCATATTCGAACATGTTTAATGGTAGTAATTAGCTGTCGAAATTGAAGGCCTTAATCAATACTGAGCAGCTATTGATTTGCTTCCCGATAAAGATTTGTCACAAATTACATGTTATTTAGCATCTACACGTTGAGCTGAGTCCAATGACACCAAGAACGACACTCTAGCTAATGGTAACATGTATTTTACATGGTACACCTAGGTCTAGGACATGATCTCGGTGTAGCAAGAGGCCGAGCTTGATCTCATTGGACTCAGCTTAACGTGTAGATGCTAATTAACATGTAATTTGTCAAAAATCTCCATCGGGAAGCAAATCTATAGCTGGTCATTATTGATAAAGGCCTCCAAAATCGACAGCTAATTACTACCCCGAAACATATTCAAATATGATCATGTGTGGCACTGTTGCAATCGTCTCAAAACGTAGATGTCAAAGGACACCTTGTTTGCTCTGTTGCACCACCGGGAAGATATTTTCATACTTCTAATGGATTGATTCATATTTTAAGGTTCTCGGAGTGAGACTTTAAGTGGCTGCAGCAGAAGTGTTGAGACGAAAGATGATATCAAGAGATTTATAGAATATTCCCATTCACATTATGATTCTTCGTCGTAACATCCGACCAAACATCCTTTACATTCACAGAGCGAAGATTATGAAAGTCCAGGCTCAGCAAGTGCTCCATCTCGTTGCACCTGCACCCAGCGGCTCGCTTGCAAGATTTTGGCCTGAAGTTCTTCCCAGACCTACACCCTAGCCATCCAACATGCATATCTGAGAATCAGGCCTCTCTTTAATAATGACAAAAAGTTATGAGAGAAACACACATTAACTTTTTGTTATCTCATAAGCGGCGTGGTGCCGGCTCCTTTTGACCTTTTGACCCCCGACTTCAAAAACGTGGCCACAGGCCAGCTGTGTCTACACACCTTTAGCCACAAATGTACACCTCCATCCCACAAAAAATGGGGACTAGAAACTAACCTCTGTCTTATGTACATTTACTGTACTGTTGGAGGTCACGCCCCTTTGCCGACCTTTTCGAGATAGCTAGGGATGCTAAAATGTTTACACACATTTCCCGGGGCCCCGTGTACGACATATCCGAGATTTGGAGTTCTAGCCCTTAGAGAAAAAAAGTTTTCCCAAATGGAGTTTCATTTGGGGCCGAGGGCAGGAAGGGGGGGCCTGCCCTCTGGGTCCGACCGGGCCAAGTTTCGGTGCGGAGGTCCCAGTTAGGCCCTAGAATAAGGTATTACAATTTCAGGGCGGTAGGACCTTCCTATCTCAAAATGGGTTTGCTCTTACAACGCACACAAAATGAGGCCACGAATGGCGATCTCGATGCAAAGGCAGCGTTCAAGCAGCTTGGAAGCGTGTACCTACACAACAGAGAAGTTTCAGCTCCAGAGGCAGTGTACCGCTTAACGCATATGCACATGAAAGAATGCTCTAGCAATGTACAGTTTATTCCCGTTGGCGACAATCCTGTCAGGATGAGTTTACCTTTGAGTGTGCTCCAAGCTAAAGCTAAGCGCCAAACGTGTGAAGACGACAGCAGCATTTGGATGACCAACATAATTGAGAGATACCACAACAGACCTGAGTCAGCAGAATTTCAAGATATGTGCTTGGCCAGTTTTTGCTCAGAATACAGAGTTACTTATGCGTCGCAGGTTTCGACAGAAAAAGGTTCAGGTTAGGGCTGCACGATATGGGCAAAATATGATATCCCGATATTTTTTGGCTGAATGGCGATGTACGATATATATCTCGATATTTTCTATAGAGTGGGTTAGATGTTTTCTTTGTAAGTCAACAGAATTTAATGAACATGTTAAAAAAAAAAAAGGGACGTTTTTCACCTTCACAAAATAATCATCTATGCAAAACAATATAAAGCTGTAGGTTACACACATTAGCTACCATTAAGAGCATTGGCTTCGTCGCATTGTCCTGCGTACTATGGTGAGGATTTCAGTGCACCGTAACTTTAATCCCCCGCCCCCTCCCTTCTCCGTTCCATTTGGGAACATGTTTGGTTTCATTTCGCTTGTTTCGTATATTACAATTAATTAATTAAGAGCGTCACCAGAGGGCGCCCCCAGCACATTTGCCGAGCGCCGGCCCTGGTTTCGGGGCAGAAGAAACTGTCGCGGCCGGTGATGCAGCAGCACAGCCACAGAGTTTTACGCATTCCTCATCACTTTGTGCCGCTGCTGTAAATGGTGGAAAAGATTTGTCGTGCTTCCACTTTTAGTCGCAACGATTTTGCTACACTCTCTAGAGATGACCTGCAGCTGCTGCTCATCTGTTGTTTTTAAACCCGAACTATTTCCACATTATGGAGCCGTTGTTTCTCCTCTTTGAAACAATTTCGTCTCCCGCCGCAGTTTCGTTTTCTTTACGGGTATCATCCATGCTTGTTGTGTTGTGAGGGGGCGGCGGGGGCGGGAATGAGGCGTCTTTGCACACGGCACGTTCGGAAAGACAGAGTGGGAGGGGGAGGGGTCGCGCTCAGTCTCCAAGGCAAGCGCTGTAGACGCTTGAGGGGGAAACGGACCATTTCAACGCAAATCGATATAAACGATATTGTCAAATCTTATATCCCCTTGGAAATTATATCGATATATCGTACATAGCCGATATATCCTGCAGCCCTAGTTCAGGTGACATAATACAGCTCAACAACGACTGCGGTTTTGTGAAACGACGAACCCGAACGCAACCCGCTGTCGTGAGGTATCCCAGATTTTCTCCCACAAGAGACCCAGAAAAGTACTTCCATTCGTTGCTTCAACTTTTCTTGCCTCACTACCAAGAATATCACCTCAAACCGTCCCAGTTTGACACATACGAGCATTTCTACAAGAACGGTGCGGTTAAATGTGGCGGTAATTTTCAACGAGTGCATTCCATTGACAACAAAGCTGTGTTTGAAATAGAGAGCGATGCCATTGACCAAGCTAAGCAGTTGCTGGAAGACAACATTGATTTAGAAGATGCATGGGCTCAGCTGTGTCCTGAAACAGAAAGAGAGCGTCTTCGTTGTTTGGATCTCATGAAAGACAGAGTTGTAGATGATGAAGACGCTGATGGCACAGAACTTATGCCTGACCTGACAGCTAACCCACACACTGCGTGCACTTTGGAAACGAATCATGTGACGATGCCCAGGCAAGACGCGTTGGATTTATTGCGATCGTTGAACGGACAGCAATCTGCCGTATTCTATGCCGTCCGTCAATGGTGCTTGCAGAAACTTCTGGGACAGAATCCTGAGCCCTTGCGATTGTTCATCACCGGTGGAGCAGGAACAGGCAAAAGCCATTTGATCAAAGCAATACATTACGAAGCCACTAGGCTGTTGTCACAGATTGCTGAAAATCCAGAGGATCTCACTGTTCTTCTAACGGCACCTACAGGCGTGGCTGCGTACGACATTGGTGCCGCGACCATTCACCACTTTCTCCATTGGTGCAAATGTCAAGATGCCTTATCAACCTCTCGGCGATGAGAAAGTGAATTCTCTACGAAGCACAATGGGCAACTTGCAAATCCTGATCATTGATGAAGTGTCCATTGTCGACCACCGTCTTTTGGTCTACATTCATGGTAGACTACGTCAAATCAAGCAGACCGGTGATTATTCGCTGTTTGCAAATGTTTCCGTGATCTGTGTGGGTGACTTACCAGTTGAGACCTGTCAAAGGCAAACCTCTTTTTGCTGACGGCGGAAACCTGTGGGAAGGCAATTTTGAAGTCGCTCAGCAGACCTTAGCGTTAGACAAGAAAATGCGGAATTTGCTGGATTGCTAAACCGCCTCAGAGTCCGTAAAAAGAAGGAACCTCTCAGCAGCCGTGATATACTCACACTGAAGCAGCGTGAAACTGGTGAAGACCCAACTGACATTCACATATATGCTACAAACACAGAGGTCGATAAATATAATGTGAAGAGACTGCAAGACACATGTCCAGACGCAGTCAGCATTCAGGCCCTCGACTTTTTACGGAACCCCAAAACCGGAAGAATGGAGCGGAATGAAATGAATGAAAGTTGGCTTCCACACAAAAATCTTAAATTCCTGCTTGCCAAAATGTGTTTCGTTGGGAATCGGAGCAAGAGTGATGTTGAAGAACATAGACGTGTCTGACCGCCTTGTAAACGGAGCGTGCGGCACAGTTGTGGAAATCAGAGGTAAAGAGGACGATGACATTCCTGCAGCTATCCACGTTGACTTTGATGATCCTAATGTTGGTAAGATTCAGAGATCAAAGTCAAAGAAGGTTTTTGAGCGTTCATCAGTAGTGGAAAAACAAGAAGACCAGGTGACCACTGCCGGAGGACTTCGAATTCAGCTACCTTTGGGTTTATCTTGGGCGCAAAATGTACACAAATGCCATGGCTTAACTGTTGAAAGGGCTGTTGTATCACTCAAAAAGATATTTGCGTCAGGTCAAGCTTATGTTGCATTGAGTCGTGTGAGAACTCTCAGTGGACTGATAATTGAGGACTTCAGAGAGTCAGTTATATTTTGTGACGAGAAAGTAGTCAGCTCTTGAAAACATGCAAAAGTTCAGCTATGGAATGTCTGTTTTGTCTGTGAATCCTGTGTGCACAATAGCTCTTCATCACGTACAGAGTTTAAATGCTCACATTCAGGATATTGCAGCCCATAAGTCACTCACCAAAGCTGATTGTATGTGTTTAACAGACGTGGCTCAACGCAGGTTCCGAGGAACCGCAACTTCCAGGGTACACATTCAAGCACAATCCAAGAGAAAACTATTACGATGATTCTGAACAGGTCTTTGTCATTATCACTACCACAAATATACTCCGTCCGCCAACTGGGGTTTGGGTGGGTAAGGCAAGGAGAGAGCTTAACACTGGACGGCTCCTTGCAGGGGATGGAAGGGTAAGGGTAGACCATTTTGCAAAAGAAGTTGCACAAAAGACATGCTGATGTGTGGTTCCACAGTGATTTCGGATTGTGACCACCACACCAAAAGACCCCAAAACACCCTAATTCAACGAAAAATGAAAGAAAATAATGCAATATGAAACCTAAATTTTTAATAATATTGCTGTTGTTTGTATGTTATAAACAAAGAAAATTTGGATCTAAATAATACATTTTATTTGTAGAGCATTCAAAAATCTCAAAGTGCTTGTGAAAAAGAGCTTTCTTAACGCACATTGTTTGTGTTAATAAGCATCTCTTAAATTAAAACACAGTACAACCAGGTGCGCAGGAAGGTTTTTTGAGTGGGGGTGCTGCGGTACTGTCTATAATATAAGATACAGTATTTACATGGGGGGAAAATATGCTTATATATATACACAATATATAGGCTACGTGTTGCATATGGAAAATAAAAACTTGGACATAAACTTGAACACTCTCGGTCTCTCGCTCACTAGCGCTCACTCACACACAAAAAAATCGAATTGGCCTATATATCGGTTGCAAACAAACACTTTTTTTTCCACGACATCCGATCGCCGAATATGTCATTAACACAGAGTATTAAATAAGTCTACGTTAAGTATTCTGACTTGTACTTGACTATAATAAATCACCAGGTATACGCAATGTCGGAGTTAATTTGAATGCTTTATTCCTCATGCCGTGCATGGTACAATCTTCAGGTTTCCGGTTCAATTGCATTTCATAATACAAGTCCTGCTTTTGGCAGTGCTAAACATTAATTTTTTAATTTCAGTTCCAAGCAGCTTAAATCAAGACAAATTGCCCCCAATTAATATTCCCTGACAGGGGAATATAAATTGGGGCAAATGGACTAGATTTAGGCTGCTAGGAACTGACGTGGGACGCTTGGAATCGGGTGGAAATAGGCGATTGCATGTATTTGTGACCTTGTGTGTGTGTATTCGGGACACCGGGAGAGAACCGCTTCTAAAACATTCCCCCAAAACCCACACACGATTTCCAACACGCAATCTAATCAGTTCTCTCCCCAAATCCCCCCCCACACACAGTTAATGAAAACACGTTCAAACGATGGTCTAACGTCCCTCCTTCTGGTAGCCATTGAGACCATCCCGTCACTGCAACTTCAGTCCGTGGGAACCGGCGTCCCGGATACACACACTCACAAAAAGAGTCACAAATACATGAAATCGCCTAATTTCCACCCGATTCCGAGCGTCCTACGTCGGTTCCAAGCAGCTTAAATCCAGACCAATTGCCCCAATTAATATTCCCTGGCAGAGAGCGCGCACAAACAGTCCACACTCACTAAACTAATACCACAAACATGACAATGCCTAGTACACAGATTCTGCACGGCGGCAGCAATAACCAAAAAATGAATAAAAATGCATGGTCTTATCTATTTGAAGACTCCAAATGTAGACTTCCGTCTAAAAAATCTAAAATTCTCTTTTGCGCCATTCTGTTTGTTCACGTTCTTCTTTATTCTTTAACAACTTCCGCAAACCCTGTGAACCCGCGAACCCCATATAGCAAGATCCCCATGCATGCCTGTTATAGCTAAAAACTAGCAAAAACATATTTCCCACGTCTATTTTCGTCCCCAAAGCCTAATTATTTGTTATATCGTTTTAATATATATATATTTAATATATAAAAATTAAGAACAACTTTTTTTTTTTTTCTGCAGCTAGGGGGTGCTGCAGCACCCTCAGCACCCCCCTTCCCGCGCCACTGAGTACAACTGTCGAGTCACTTGCACAACTCCAGCCTCTCCAGTCTAAAACTCTGGCCCTCTTAAAGAGCACCAGAATGGGTGTGGCTCAATTAGCCTATGAGCCACAGCTGCAGACTATCACGGCTAACCAGCCAGACAGGAGCACGTGAATCTTTTAAAACATGTTTAAAAACAGTGAAGATGCCATTCACATCTTCACATTACCTTCCCCCTCTTTTAAGCTTGTAAACACAGTTACAAGCGTATTCGATAAAAAAGGTAAAATATTGTGCAAGACAGTCATTTGTGCTAAATAAACAGTTCAAAAAGTCTCTGGTGACCACCAATCTTCATTCAAAGATCCCTCCTTCTTGGCCAAACACTGCACTCTTTGCAGTAAGTCCTCCGCCACTGCTTTTCTGCCAAGGCTTGGCAATAGCTCCCCACATGGCTCACATCAGCAACAAGGAGTTCCCGAGCTATTCCTCCTTCAGGCTTTGGCCAACCCCACAGGACAGCAGTTCAACTTCCCCAGTGATCTCCTCTCCTAGCAGGACTCTTCATCTACCTGCTCTTCTTCACTGCGCTCCAACCACGAAGCTCCTCGAACAATGTTTTTCGAAATGTGGGTCCCCTCCACTCGGCTAGAGGAATATCCCACCACTGCCACCAAATGTGAAAAAGAGCTTTCTTCACGCACATTGTTGTTGTTGTTGTTAAAAAGCATCTCTTTACTTAAAACACAGCACAACTGTCGAGTCACTTGCACCACTCCAGCCCCTCCAGTTTAAAACTCTGGCCCTCTTAAAGAGCACCAGAATGGGTGTGGCTCAATTAGCCTATGAGCCACAGCTGCGGAATATCACGGCTAACCAGCCAGACAGGAGCACGTGAATCTTTTAAAACATGTTTAAAAACAGTGAAGATGCCATTCACACCTCCCCCGTGCTACAGAGTTTAAGAGAGAGAGAGAGAGAGACGGAGAGAAAAAGTTTAAAAACAGCTGAGGCCTGTTTCAGGTAGCTGGTTTAACATACTCTGAGTTTAATTCTGCGCTCTGAGTTGGTTGACTCAGAGTTCAGGGTTGAAAAGCAACTCTGGGTTTTCGGTTTCAGAACAGAGGGGTGTTCCACGAACGGAGGTTTAACAAACACTGAGTTAACGCTGAACTCTAGGTTGATTGACCCTGTGCCGACCAACCCAGAGTTTTCGGTTCCACAGCAGCGGTTATGCATTAGTTCAATCAACTTGGGGTTGGTTAACACAGGGTTGTGCGCGTCCACGCCAAACCTAAAAAGACGTGATGTATGGATCATAGAAACCCTGATCAATATGGCGAAACGGGCCGCTTATTTCAATGAAATGGAACTCCAGCTTCTCCTGGAGAGCTATGACGAGTAGAAGGACATTATCACAAGAAAAGGGAACGCTAAAGCCTCAGCAACCCGGAGAACAAAAGCCTTGCAGCGGATCTCTGGCCGCGTAAATGCGTTAGTTACACGTCAAAAGCAAGATCCTTAATATTTGAGCCATGAATATATAAATATCCCAGTTAAGCATTCTTAAAGATCCTACCACATAACCCCTTTCTTCTAAAGAAATATGTACTCCGATTGCTTCCAAGCGGTCAGCGGATCAAGTATAAAAATGTACATACAAACTGGTAAGCTTTTCCCACCATCGTATTGGTATAAATTTAAATAAGCTATTTTTTTAAGCCAATCGTGAAAAGGCCGACAGTCGGCAGACTGGATCTGGCCCTCAAATTGTCTTGACAATGACACCTGGAGGTACCTACCACCTCAGAGAGTCAGGGGCCATACCCCACTGGTTGAATGTAGGTTTTTGTGTTTTCTTGTATTTTAGATTTTTTTATGCCTTCGAAGTAACACATGTAAACTGTGTGCTTGCCACAGCGCATACTATTCCAAATGTTTCTTTTTTTGGTAACTGGGTAGAAAACCTAAAAGTGACAATTCATCAACTTCACAGATCAAGATGGATTAGTGCTTGTAATGAAACAGTCGGCTACGATCGAACATTCTCCAGTGGATGCAAGTCCGTTAGGACTATTTTATACTTTATGTTGTAAATGCCTCTCGGCATAGTACTCAGACAATATTGCTCTTTGTATGATAGGAGGCCGATACAAATCTTGGATGGGTCATCTGAAACGACTGCGATGTGCTCAGCATCTCCAACATTATAGCCTAGATAAAACTACCATTTGAAAAAAACGGAGGGCTACGCAAATAGTCTGGAGTGAACTGAGGCCAGGTCCTCGATTGGTAGTGTTGGCTGTGCAAGGCTATTTAAATATATTAAAGATTTTCGCGAGAATCTATATCTCTTCCACTCCAGCAAAAAGTCATCCGATATGCCAAGATGTCGAGCCGTGGTCTTATCAATCGCTCCCGGTGGATTGTATAATTAGCGTTCCGATATCAGCAGTTCTCTCATCAAAAGGCCATTGTGAACACATGAAATCTGCGGTGAACGCCGGTTGAAATACCCAAAACCGGGTTATGTTTCAAACTTAACCTGCGCAAAACCTGCTCCGACCAGGTTTGATTCAGAGCATATGTTTCTATAGCAACTAACATACCGTGAGCCTTTTGGAACGGAAAACCTAGGGTTACCGCAAACCCTGGGTTAACTTACCCGGTTATGTGATAAAACCGGCTTTGTGGAATACCCCTCAGGTGATCAGCGTTGGGTTAATCAACTCTGAGTATGTTCACTCTGGGTTGAGGGCGTGCCTGTTGACTATGAAGAGCCATCATCAATGGATCTCTGATAACATGATCAAACATGGACCAAAAGCGTAGATCCACTTACTTTTCCCCCACGGAATTGGAAATTCTAATGAACGTGTATGCCGAGCAGTTACCCATTTAACAAAAAAAAGCAATACCGCCGCGGCAGCGAGAGCGCGAGAGAGAGCTTGGCAGGAAATAGCTGAACAAGTCAATGCGTGAGTCAAATAAATTAGTAAAATAAAATAAAATAAGAGGAAAGTTTAATATCTTCCACTTATTCAATATGTAAAGTGTGTGTGTGTGTGTGTGTGTGTGTGTGTGTGTGTGTGTTTGTGTGTGTGTGTTTGTGTAAATTTACGCAACCCTGAGTTGCCCCACGAGGACTTGGCAGCAAATGAAGTACAAAAATATAGTTTAAACAGGTAAACTAATGTTTAATTGAAATCAAATCAATTGTGCTCTTTTGCCTGCTCTACCTAATTTAACAGCTATGTTCAACATGTATTATATATTTGTATACTATATTTAAGCAGTAAATGTAAGTAGTCGGCCTACATTTCCCAGCCACCCCAACACTGCCAATATTTAATAGGATTTAGATATATTAGAAGGCTACACCTAGGCAAAATGCATTATAAATATATCTGTGTCTTCAAAATAGCGCTTACTGAATATTAGGGTAACATTTTCCTCCATGTTAGCAAATCGAAAAAATGCAGAGGCCCGGCAGACTGGAGGGGGTCCACCACCTGCAGCCCTCACAGAGGCTGAGGAGATGGCCCTCAGCCAACAGAGTATGCGTCCTGTGGCTGAGGGCATCCCTGGGGGGAACTCCTCTGATCCCCCCCACCCCCCAGGATAGAAGTGCCTTTACAGTATAAGAGGTTGGTTATTCAAAATAATTAAATATGTACACGCAACCCAGCGCGTTGCAAATTATATGGGGCAATATTCTGGCTCAAGTAATAATTGCACTGTCTAATCATCTTCCAGTTACTGATGGCGTCATCGCCCTACTTGAACCAGATGCCCTCACCAACCTCCATGCAATTGTAACGATTCAAAAGATGCAAAAGGATGCTTTGATCCACATTTTGGAACATAAGTTAAAGGTGGGTGAGGTGCAAACTGGGATACTGTTCCCTGCTCTAAAAACATACCCAATATAAATTACTTTTTTTTTTTGTGCTTTCAGGAAATAAAAAAATCCTCATAATAAGTAGATTGTCTTTATTAGAACACGGGCTGTGGTGGGACAAGTTACTTTGTTGAACAGTTTACTCAAAGGGTTTTACTTCAGTGAACAATGCAGACGATTATGCTGAGCATGTGCATGTAGAGAAGAACAGCATCTCGTTAAAAGCAGTAGGCCTACCAGGGTCTTTTCTGCCTTGCATTCTTAAAATGAGTTTCTTGACTTGCCGCAGTTATAGGTCCGTGGTTAGTCAGCTACTCTGATCATGGGAAAGCCACAACGTTGAAGTGACTGTAGTACAGAGCGGGTGGGATGCACGGGGCGGATCATTCTGCACATGCGTTAATTGCGATAAAAAATTAAACTTAAAGCATGCCCCCGGTGCGTTTGACAGTTAACATGGGGGCTGAGAAGGTGGTTTAAATAAATGATAGATTGCGCTGAAAAACGATAGCGCTCGTGAAGAAAATTATCAGGAAATTAAAGTATATCCAACCGGGGTCTTAATAATCGTTCCTCACGGAGATTCCTTCTGAGGATCGCAGCCTCTACGTCCACAGGCTCTCGTAGAAAAGGACATGCCATTTCTAACACTTCCTTCTGTCAGAGAGCTGCCTTCAGCCTTATAGACAACAAACTCAGAGTAGGTCTAACCACCTCCCGAGCAGGTTAGACCCACGGCGTATGTTGCCGCAGCAACTAACTCTCGGTTGCGCTGAACCTGCTACCTGAAACGGAAAACCCAGAGTTTCCACTAACTCAGAGCGAATAAACTCGGTGTTGCCTCAAAACCAGCTACCTAAAACAGGGCTCAGGAAGGACAATAAACAAACCTGTAACCTGGTATAATTATAACATATATAAAATACAACATAAAATATGCCTGCATTTGGAATAAGGTGGTAAATGTTGGTACTTATTTCCTCAAATACCCTAGAACGTAATTATAACATCCAGGGGTTAATCTAAACCGGGAAAGAGGGGCGCTGCGCCTCCTTGTTTCAACCCAGCGCCTCCTTGTCGAAAATTTTAAATTACTTAAAATCTCCCGGAATGGAGAGCGAGCGAGCAAGACCGCGCACAGGAGACAGACGTGCTCCTAACCGCGTTCGCATCTGTGTAGCGAGCGCGCAGCTAGGGTTGAGCACCGAAACTCGGTTCCAGTAGGGAACCGGTTCCGACGTAAACGGTTGTAACGAGATCGAATAAGAACGCACATTTCGGTTCCTCATAACGGTGCCTGGCGTTTTTTAACGCCCCCTGCCCCGCCCCCATGGTGTTGGGGCGTCAACTTGCGTTAGTGCTGGGCGCTATACCGGTTCACACTGAATAACGGTGTGTATTTTCGTTAGGAAATGCTTTTGTTATATACCGCCATACCGGTGTATTTGATTACACAACGTTCGGAACGCAGCGCTGCGCGACACTGTTTCAGACGGGACCCTTTTCAATGTTGCGCTAAACACGCATGGTACGACTACGACTTTCTTTATAGGTCCATGACTGCGAGGCGTGGTATTTCAGGCCAACTGGTAAAAGAGTGTGTCACGGCTTTTTTCAAACATATAAACCATAAAGCATATGGGCTCCTCGAGACTCGAGACGGACTTGTCAACGCGCTGCGGCATCGCTTACTTGATGTTGTTTTGATTGAAGATCGGCAGGTTGTAGTGGGTGAACGTGAATGAACGTATGTGTGTGTGTGTTGCGAGCGAATGTAATTTTAAAGTAACAAACAAACAAACTCAAAGCCGATGCATGCATCCAAAACTTTCTGTTAAAAACCAAATAAACAAATCAAAAACAGTCGTTATTCGCTTCAAATACTTTTTCTTTTCAAAACTTGGGAATTACTCAGGCGCCTCCTGATTGGCCTGGATCGGTAAGTCAACCAATCAGTTTACAGTGTAGGCGGGCTTTTATCTCTTCTCCCGAACCAAATTTATCAGTTCAGTGAATCTGAGAGTGGAGCGTTGGGGGGGGCTGAGGAATAGAAAAATACTAATTTAAATAATAAAGAAAGTGTTCTTCCAGCAGGTTCCCGAAGTACGTGTTTTTTTTTCTATATACATTACTGTATGTAATGTTCTGCATCTATGGTAACTTAGCCATTTTGAGTAATTTGGCCTTACTATACGAGTCAACATACTGGTCCTTCACAAGCCTCAGAATGATCCATTTCTACCTCAAATTTTCAAAAGCTCCGCACCGCGGAGCTCCGCACCCCCGCTCGGTCGCTTTGCTCCGTCGCCATTGATGTTTTCCCCCTTGTGAATTTTTTCTAGAAAAACCCCTGACATCTATCACTTCCAATGTATAATAAAGTAACAGTAACACTTACTGGGAAGTTCTACACCTCCCACTTGGCCTACTGATTCTAGAATTCAAGTAGGCCACCATAACCAAAACAGTTAAACTTCTAAGTTCTCCCCATGAACGAATGTCACAACATGAATAACCATAGGTTCAAGGTAGTCTCAATGCCCATAAACATCACATTGTCCTCGATTACATTATGACCTCCTTCACCGAAACACACCACCAGCCTCCGGGAGGATGGTAGTGGGGGGGTCTTGATCCTTCACCGAAACACACAACCAGCCTCCGGGAGGATGGTAGTGGGGGGGTCTTGATCCTCCACTGGAAGCAGAACCACCAACCTCCTAACGTCCCTGTGGAGGATGGTGGAGGGATAGTTCTGCACACCTTGGCTTTTCTTGGGCTGTCCACCGAAAACTGGACAGCTTTGACATGTTCTCACCCTCACATCTCGTACTACGCCCTTCACGTCGGGACACACCTCCACGACCCGACCCAGCCTGAACTGGCCCCTTAGCGCGTTCTGGTCAGCCAACCACACCAGGTCTCCCGCTGCAACGTTTCTAGCAGGTGCGTGCCATTCTGACAGATGTAGAGGCCCGGACCTGCCAGCTGGCTCCACCTCTTCCACAACTTGTCGACCTCGATCTGGATTGCTCTCAGACGCACGACGGGGTAAGTAGGATACTCAAAGCCTCGGGAGTCCCCACTGGGTCCTGCGCGACCGAGGAGAAGAGAGTTGGGAGTGATGACTTTGACGGCCTCATCTTGTACCTGGGCTCTGGCACCAATTGGTCTCTCATTTAACAGGTTAGCAGCCAGGTACAGGAGGGTCTGGAACTCCAGCGCTGTCAGGTTACCTTCCTCGCCAACACTGCTTAACCCTCTCTTGAGTACACGGACAGCTGCCTCAGCTGCCCCATTCCGGTGGGGAGAGTCCGCCGGGTGAAGCACCCACATCCAGTCAGTTCCTACAGCTGCCGCCTTCTTCTGGACTTGATCTTTGTCGATGCTACTTAGGAACTCATACAACTCCTGTAATACTGGCCTGGCGCCCACAAAGTTGGTCCCTTGATCTGACCAGCGCTTTCTTGGGTGACCCCTGAGAGCCGTGAAGCGCTGGTATGCTTTCAGGAATCCTTCCGTCGACAGATCTTCCACAATGTCAGCATGTACTGCTCTCGAAGCCATACAGCTGAACACCACACCCCAGACTTTCATCTTTGTTCTTCGCCTTATGGTATCTTTAATGACACAGGGGCCAAAAAGGTCCAACGTTGTAAATTCGAAGGGTGCAGCTGGTTCAGTTCGTTCGAGGGGGAGCTCACTCATCACCTGTTTGCACATTCTCGCTTTGGCCTTCCGACAGTGCATACAGGAGTCAATGACATTTCTGGCAATCCTTGGTCCCAGCACAACCCATGCTTTAGACCTCACCCGGAGGAGTGTGGCAGCAACACCTTCGTGGTTAGCTTCATGGGCCTCTCGTGTGAGAAGGGTGCTGATCCACGCATTGTAGGGGACCAGAGGCACACCGGTCTCTCCCTGGGTAATGGCCTGGACTCTACCATGGCATTTCAGGAGTCCTGAGACTTCCTCCCTGCTGACAACGAGCCTGTTTAGCGTTGTCACAGGAAACGTAACTCCCTCCTGGGCGGCTAGGCACAGGTCTTGGAATGCAGCTTTGCGTTCCTTTACTGTCAGTACCCCCTCCCACTTTGCTGGCATAGGGGCCCTGCCTACACGGGCCAACCACTTCTTCACAGCTCTGCGGACATAACCGACTACTCCACAGAGCTTAGTCAGAGAACTGCACCTTCTTGGATCCACTTGGTCTATGAGCCTGGCTCCCCACAGCATCTCCGTTTCCTTGGTCTCAATTGAGGTCAATTTCATCCCATTTTCTGAGGATGCTGGAGCACCGCTCACTCCATCTGTGACTATTGGACCTTCACCAACAGGACTTGCAGGGTTCAACAACTTCTTGGCTTGAGCTCTGGTGAGGACTGCCGAAAAGGCCTTTCTCTGGAGTTTGCTCACCATCTCCCTAGCATCAGCTGCCACTTCTGAAGCGGACTTCATGGGCCAATCCTCCACTGGGCCAGACAGGAACATGGGTCCTTTCTGCCACACAGAGTCCTCATCCAGCAATTCAGGAGAGCACCCCCTCGTGACTAGATCAGCGATGTTAACCTCACCTGGTATCCACCACCAGTCAGTTACAGGCCCAGCCTTCTGAATCTCTCCGACTCGGTTCGCGAAGAACGTCTGGAATCCGTAGCTCTCTCTCTGGATGGCTCCCAGCACCGTTTGACTGTCAATGAGGTGGTACCACTTCTCCACATCCAATCGTCCATGCTTCGATACGTATGTTTTTAGACGTGAGGCATAGACAGCCCCACAGACCTCAGCCTCGACCGCGTCACCTTTCTGGTCGAGGGGGGTTAACTTGGCTTTTGACTCCACCAGCCGGGTGACCACACCATGGGACGTCTCCCATCGCAAGTACAGTACAGCACCATAGGACTCACAGCTCCCGTCAGAAAACGTGATACCCCAGGGTTTACCCCTCCAGACGGAGGGCGTGAGGCTTCTGTGGAACTTGATGCTACTCAGTCGAGCGTACTCCTTAAACAGTTCAATTGCTTTTCCTCTGAGCTCTTCAGACAGAGGTTCATCCCAGGTATCTTTGGTAAGCTTGCCAGCTTCCTGGAAGGCTCTTCTCACAAGAATCACTCCTTTCTGTTTCACAGGTGTTGCTAGACCGATCGGGTCATACAGTTCGGCGATCTGGCTCAGTAGAACACGACGAGTCAGTGGGTTTGGTGTCTTTGCTTCCACTTCTTCTTCAGTGAGGTCAACCTCAGTTCTCATCTTCTTCTTCCTTCTGGAGAAGTTGATGGAGACCATCACAAAGAGTTTGTCCTCTTGCACTAGGTAACCAACCCCCAGGGCTTTGTTATCTTCCTCCCTTAGCTGGTTGGGCAACACCAGAGTCACTGGCTTGGACCCTGTCCCGTCCCGCCTCCCACTCTGACCAGACCGGACCCAGGGCTTGAGGTAGAAGCCTCCTGCTTTCAGTATCTTCTCCACTCCCTTTAGGATCTTGTCTAGACAGTCAGGGTCATTGTGGGACGTAAGGAGGTCATCAACGTAGGAGTCTTCCTCAATGACTCTTTTTTCCTCCTTCATATCAGAAAACTGGGGTAACTTCGTGGTCTCTCGCATGGCAACCTGCGCAATGCACCCCGCTGGTTTATCTCCCATGTTCACCCTCACGACAGCAGAATCCTCAATCTCATCTTCCGGTGAGTCTCTCCATAGGAACCGATGCACATGGACCTCTCGCTCCTCTAGCCATACCGAATTATACATCTTGGTGATGTCTCCGATGGCTGCATCTTCTCCTTCCCGGAATCTGAGGAGCACCCCTCTGATAGGGTTTAGGACGTCTGGGCCTTTGAGCAAAATGCCATTCATGCTCATCCCTCTGAACTCCTGGCTACTATTCCAGACGAGGCGTACCGGTGTAGTCACTGAGTGGGGGTTTGGTGCGGTTAGGTGGCTCACCCACCACACTGCACCATCCCAGCTGTCCATCACGTCCTTAGTGAGCTTAACAGCAGCTCCCTGTCTACCATCTCGTGCACTTGCCTCATGTAAGCTTCTTTCCACACGGGGTCTTTCATCAGCCGCTTCTCAGCCCTCAGGAACGTTGCTTCCACAGCCCTTCGGTTGTTGGGAAGAGAGGCTGGGTTTTCCTCCCAGGGGTACTTCGCATCCCAGTGTGGCTGGTCGCTGTGGATGTCACTCTCTCTGAAGGTTAGACCTGCCCTTATTATCTCCAGCTCTTTCTCGTCAACCAGGGTCATCTCCTTTCCTCCCGGTGGGCACTTTCCACAGCGACACCCTCCACAGGTAGGGTCACAGGCAGCACCGATGCTGTCCCATTTTAGCCACTCAAGGACCTCTTTATTGCATGCTGCTGTCATTCGAACTTCCATACTGCACCCTCGTTCCAAATGGCTTCCTGGCCTTCCAACGAAGTGTTCTTCAACTTTGACAGCTACCATCCTCATGGAGTGTGCAAAGTGCGTCTCCGACTGCCATGTGGTCACCTCCACTTCTTCGAAGAGGTTAGGATGCACACCACTCACTGTCTTGCCTAGAGGACCGTCCCACAACACAAGGTCGCCGACCCGTTGCAGTCTTTGTGGAGCTAATCGGCCTTCTCGAGGACTGATCAAAAGATCGATCTTCCCTGGGCGGGCCAGTTCTCCCGGTTCAGCTTCAGGGAAAAACTGCTCCAGCCGCTCCGAACTCACCACTCGATCCATTTTGGCGATGTCTTCCATCCCGTAGCAGATCATCTCGTGGAACCTCAAAGTTCCTTGTGAGGTCCACACCTTTATTGTTACGAGATACCTTTTTGTATCAACTCTCACCTTCATCGTGCCAACACCATACACGACAAGGGAGATTGGTTCACCGGTCAGTCCGAGTCTTTCAGCAGCTTGGTGCGTAATGTAATTAGTGTCAGAAGCGAGATCAATCAAGGCTCCGAGGCTGTCTCCTCTCTTTGCCGTGACAGGTAAAAGCATCATGAGGACTGGATGTTCTTTCAAGCCACTCTGTTCTATCGGATTCTTGCCAGAACACGCTCTCGACGTTGCCTTATTAGTACAGGCCCTGCGGACCGCCTCCAACTGGCGGGGAGTCAGTCTCAACTCGGCGAACACAGCCTCTTGCTCCTCTGTCGGACCACGAGGTCCCCTCTTTTCCTCTGCTTTGTTTTCCTTCTTAGCAGCATCCTTCATTGTTGGTGCCTTAGGGCAGAGGAAATAGTGGTGGTCTACCGGAATGTCGCCTATCTTACACTCCTCCTTACGACAGAGGAACCTTGGAGTGCAGTCACCATCGATCCCGTGAACATCCAGGCACTTTGTACACGCTTTTGCCTTCTTCACCTGAGCTTTCTTCTCCAACAGACTGGCCTTCCTGAAAGCTTTACAACGAAACAGTTTACCTCCATGTTCTTCATCGCCACACACGGCACATGGTATCTGCTTGGAGTCTCTTTTGACTTCACTCGCTGTAGTCTTAGTGAACGACTTCTTTTCTCTCCACCTGTCACCTGATTTCTCCCGGTAGCTTGGTCTCTCAGGAGCATTAGCAGGCCATGGCTTACTGGGAAGCAACTGTTCCAACCTCACGAGCAACGACTTTTGGTCTTCCAGGAACATCAAGAGCCTGTCGAAACGGTTTCTTGGTAGGACGTTGTTAACAGGGTTTCTCACACACATGAGCCACTCTCTTTTCATGACATCAGGGAGTTTGCTCTCTAAAGACCGAATCACCAGCTGATTCTGTATAGCGTCTTCGCACCCCAGGTCTGTGAGGTCCAATGCTGCCCTCTCCACTGCTAGGATCAATTCTAACGTCTCTCGTGGCTGGTGGTTCTTTACAGCAGGACGTGAATGTAGCTCCAAAACTATCTCCTCTGCCGTTTGTGCTTTATCACCATAACGGTTCTCTAATTCCCTAAAGATATCGATTGCATCTCTGCAACGCGATAGTCTGAGATCACTTTTCACAGTCTCACCTATGCTGTCTAGCAAGTGAAGTTTCTTGCATTCCCTTGACCCCGTAGGCTCCGCTTGCGCCTGGATACTTTCCCATTCAGCCTTCTAGCGCCAATAGTCCCTCCTGTCCCTGGAGAACTTAGGCAAACTTATGGGTGTGAGCCTTATGTTTGGTCGGGCCCATTGAGAGCTGATATTCCCAACGACGTACGCACCAGGGCCACTATATGGCATGCTACTATCTTGCCCCATGCTGATATCGACTGCTGGAGAGGCACAAACACTCAACAGTTGTGGCGTGCTGGCAAGGGTTGGAGGTAGGGCGGAACTGACACCAAGTCCACCATCAGACCGTCGCGACTGCAGAGTGGGCTGTAATGTCTGCTGGGTAAAAGTGATGTTACCTGCAGCTGTAAGGCTGTCGCTAGCTGTTGCGACATGCCCACCGACCGCACCATCACCTGCCACATCTTCATCCTCTTCCTCCTCACCTCCGTCACCGTCGCCACCGTAATTTTGTTCTGTACCGTTCCTCTTCATAACCTCATTGTCACGTTGGCAGGTCCACTCATCCATCAGTTGCTCCTTGTCCTCTCTCAATGATGAAAGGAGCATCCATTTGTCCTTTCCATGCGGCCGATAGTCTCTCCAAGCGTACACAGCCTCTCTGAGTTCATCGAGTTTCCTATCCAATTTACCATTGTAGACCCCTCGCTGCGTCCATGGCACTACTATACTTTTCCCGAGCGCCTCAGCCTGATCAAAGGCAGACTTGAACTGTGCTACGAGAGCATCTATGTCCGGCGCTGCATACTTGGACCACATCATTTCCATGATCTTGCCCTCAGTTTCAAGGAACCTTTGCTCACTGGCATCTCTCTTCTCCAGGGCGTCCCGCGACTCACTGTCGTCACCTGTAGGGTCTATCTGGCTCTGTGCGTCGATATATTCATTACCGACATCGAGGAGTTTGTCATAATCATCCTTCAATCTCGCCAACTCTTCTGACAACTCAACTTCACGTAAACGACCAGCACTAACATCAAGGCGGTTTATTCTTGTTGTAAAGTTTCTTTGCGCATGTGAGCGCCTCCGCTTTAAGCTCTCTAGATCTGGCTTGTCATCCGCCATTTCGTCTTCTCTAGGTGAACGGAATCACTAAAATCACCTTTTAGCAAAAGGACTCATTTAAAGGACTCGTCCAGAAGATTAGTTCGAAACGAACGACTCGTCCAAAAGATTTGTTCGAAACGAACGACTCGTCCAAAAGATTTGTTCGAAACGAACGACTCGTCCAAAAGATTCGTTCAAAACGAACGACTCGTCCGCGAACGACACAGACGTCTTCCCGCGAACGACAGGCGTCTTTCCCCGGTTGCTATGGCTGGTAGCGGCCTTGTTAACAAAGTCACTTTATTCCTTCTGCGGCTTTAATATCATCCACACAGCCTTACTCACGGTTGTGGAAGTTCTTCAGCCCTTTAACGGCCCCGTTAGCTCTTGGCTTCGGCTCCTCCGTTATAATGGCGTTACTGACTCCGGGTCTCCGCTCCCGGCGCCGGTCATCAACGATGGCTCCTCCACTCGGGGCCCGTGCAATCTCCGGCACGGCTCCGACGACGGTTTACAACTGTCCAGTTTTCACTAAGCTACCTACTATAGCTCAATAAACTCCCCACTGGAAGGGTTTCAGGATAAGTACGGCGGATACAACTCGAGTAACTTTATGGACTTTTATTGCACTCACACAAACAATAAGCACCCACGCACTACGTAGCCTGACTACCAAGTTACGCTAGCCTCTCAAGTTGAAAATAACTGTTAGTTAGACAGATAAATAGGTTGTAAACCTGCAACGAAAACACAAACACAAAATCCAGAATTAACCAATGAAATTATACAAACATTCCCGTGACATTAATTCTTGATTTCAGTTACTAGCATGCTAGTTTATAATCACTCACCGGCAAGGCGTACTAGTCCTGACCATCAACTGTATCAAATGCGACCTAATGCCTTTGCATATTGCTCCTGCAATATACTGCCCATTCTAACGGGATCTGACTGGAGCTGGTCGTCACTGTCCAGTAGGGGGCCAGGAGACTTTGACTTCTTTGCAAAGGAGTAAAAGGCCTTGGGGTTGGTCTTTATTTTGCTGATGGCAGCTAATTCGTCTCCCAGGCGTTGCTGCTTGATGTCTGCTTTCAGAAGCAGCTCAATGGCAGCTCTCTCGTCATTAAGTTTTTGAAGCTTGGTGACGTTTCGTGGAGGAGCAGGGCCTGCGAATCTGTACTTGATAGAGTTGATCCTGGCGTTGAGGCGCTTCTTTTTACGGAGGAGAGCTCTTTGGGACTTGGGGATCTTTGAAGAGGATGAGGATGCGGCGGCTTGGCGGTTGTGGTTGTGTGAAGGAGCATGCTTCTTGCAAACTTGGACGATGATACCTTCAAACATGTCCCAAGCAACATCTTGTGGTGTCGTTGGATTTACGACTGTAGACCAGTCTACAGCAAGAAGTGCATTGTTGATGGAGGCCCAGTCAGCAGAGTTGGAGTTGATATCGTCAAAAGCTGAAGTAGGAGCATACTGCAGTTTGGCTGGTTGCTTCAGCAGGAACTGCGGATGGAGGAGAGTACAGCTCACGATGTCGTGATCTGACTTCTCGGTCTTTGAGACTGACATGCTATGAATCATGTCAGTGTTGTTGGAGAAGATGAGGTCAAGGATGTTCAGGTCCTTCCGGGTCGGCTCATCTACTAGCTGCTCAAGGAAGTTGGAGGACATAAACTCTAGTATTACTAAACCAGAGTTCCTGTCAGAGGCTAGGATACTGGAGGTAGGCTTGATAGACCTAGTCGACCAGTCGATGAATGGGAGATTGAAGTCTCCAGCGATGTACAGCTCGGGTACACCTGTTATACCGTTGATGAAGTCTTGTATAACGCACAAGCAGTCGTCGAACATGTCCAACGGTGCTAGTGGGGGACGGTACACTCCGACAAGCAAGAAGTTGGAGTTCGCGTTGTAGATCAGTGCGATTTCACAGTAGGAGTTGGAGTAAACTTTCACCATGTCAGCAGGTATGGTGTTGTGAAGATAGATGGTTACTCCACCTCGGGCAGGTTTGTCCCGATCAGCCCGGAACGTGGTATAACCAGGGATTCCGGTCTCGGCTTCGAGATGGTAGGGCTTCAGATGGGTCTCTGTGAGGATGAAGAAGGGGGTATGCAGCGTGCTCGATGCAACGTTCTCCTGAAGAGACTTGATCTTCCAGCGTTGGTTTTTGATCCCCGGGTCCATTCCCTGGACGTTTAGCAGGAAGGTGGTGGATATTGGGAGAGGAGATGGCCGTCCTACAATCCCTTTGGGGTCTGGCAGGGGAGGGGATGTTATGCTGCGTAACCCTGTAGAGGAGGAGGAGGAGGAGGATGATGATAGAGGGATTGATGAACCTCTGGGTAGTACTGCATTGGAGACGGGTGATACATCTGCCTGTTCAGGTTGAATGGTTGCTGATGGTGGAGCCCCATCATTGTCTGGAATGACGTCTGGATCAGGGAGGACAGATCCTTGTTGACCTACTTTGTCAGGTCTGCCTTCATCTGCGCCAGGTGCTTGAGAAAATCCTCGTGGTTCAGGGGCTTGGGGCTGGAGGAATTTTTGTTTGCTTGCGTTTTTTGGGATGACACACTATCATTCCTGCTGCGCTTGGAGTGCTGCACAGAATTAGAAGTGGGCTTTCGTTCGACACTGAACGTTGTCTTCTTTCCTGCAGCTGCAGCGGTTTGTTTTTTGTGTGATGTTTTCTCATCTTTAGAGCGCTTCACACCACGGATGTGTATCAGCTTGCAGTTCTCGTTGAGACACATTTTTGTGGCGAGACCATTCAGGCAGAGTGAAGCATGGAAATAACGGCACTTATCTCCTTTCTTGCAGCCCCGTTTGCCTTCGGGACCGTTCCTCATGTGTTTCTTGCACCACGTGGGATGGTAGTTAGCACATGGACCGCCTGTTAGTCCTGTTATTCCATGGGAGCATTCATGTTTCAGGAGCAGGGGGCAGACTGGCTTGGAGCGATCGTACTCGGAGTCCTGGAGGAGCTTCTTGTCGCTGGGATCGCTATCAGATGCCAGACGCTCGCTGAGAGGGGCAGTTGTTTTGAGCTTTTCGTTATCAGCAGGTTCCAATTCGACAGGGGGAGCTACTTGTGAATCTGGAGCCGGGTTCTTCCTAGCAGGGAGGCAAATGCTGCAGAGAAAAACTATGCCAGTTTCGTCTATCAAGGTGTCTGCATAACACCCTAGATGTCCGGGTCTACAGCACATGAGGCACACTACCTCGCTGGTGGTGTTCTCAGAGCTGTAGGGGGAGTAGTCCTGGCTGCATTTGAGGCAGGTGATGGTACGTGCATCTTGGATGAATTGAACGATTGCTGTAGCAAATTTAGGTTTCGTGGTGCCTTTGAAGGTAGATAGTAGCGCTCCAAGGGTTGGGAAATCCACTTGAGCCGTTGATAGAAGGAGCTTAAACGCAGCCTTCATATGCTTCAGGAGGATGGTACTTGTGCTACCAAATAGGCCAACATTCCGCTGGAATGGCTTGTCGTGTTGGTAGGCGTCGAAGAGGGTCATTGTCTCAGTGTCTCCAGCCAGGGATTTGAGCTTCCCGATGAGCAGTTCATCTTTCGAGAAGTCAGCGGCCGAGGAATGCATAACCAGGAAGTGCAGGAAGGTGGTGGTAGTAGAGAGGCTAACAGTGGTACAGAAGCCGGCGCTAGGCTAACAGCGGTAGAGAAGCCGGCGCTAGGCTAACAGCGGTAGAGAAGCCGGCGCTAGGCCAACAGCGGTAGAGAAGCCGGCGCTAGGCTAACAGCGGTAGAGAAGCCAGGGTCAGGGTGGTTTCCCGGGAAAATAACCCTTACTTTCATGCTGGCTGAAATAAACACTACTTTGTGTCTGTGAGTTGCAGGAGCTGCACACAATTTAAGGGGTGCAAAGGCTGCTAGAAAGATGGAGAAAAATAGTAGGAGAGAAGGAAAGAAGAGGATAGAAAAATAATTAAACATAACAAAACAGATGATAATACTAATAATTAATGACACCATGTCATTGATTGATGTGATGTCTGATAGTAATAGACAGTAAGTTAAACTGGCTCAAACATTAAAAGACATACATTGGTAGTACTATACACAGCAAATAATGGACCAAAAGTAGATTGATTTACAACGTTAACGTTGCATATGACTACTGTACATCAAATCGATCGTCAATACTATATATTCTCTATAGTATTGACGATCGAAAATACTATATATTCTCCTACATACCATTTCAGTTTTGAAGCAGCGTTGCGTTTTACCATCCAGCTAAAAAGTGTAGGCCTATCCTATATGAAGGTCCGCGATAAGTGTTGTTGACAGGTAAGACCATTGTAATAACCTAACCTAAATAACGGAAACTCGGGACAGCGCCAAATGTCCACCAGTGGCAGGAAATATATTACATCCGTACTGTTAAGAACTACCATTGAGAATGAATGGGGAAAGTTAAGGAAGTTAAGCTTAACCGTCACCTGGAACCGTCACCTTATCGTGGTGGAGAGGTTTGCGTGTCCCTGTGAACCTGAGAGCTGTGTTGTCTGGAGCCTTGTGCTCCTGGTAGGGTCTCTCATGGCAGAGTGGTCTCAGGTGAGGGGCCAGACTAAGAATGGTTCAAAAAATTCCAATGAATAACGGAAAAAGAGGAGATGTGACCCGGCCCGGAGGAAGCCCGGGGCCCCCGTCTGGAGCCAGGCCCAGACGGAGGGCTCGATGGCGAGCGCCTGGTGGCCGGGTTTGCCACGGAGCCCGGTCGGGCACAGCCCGAACAAACTACTTGGCACCCCCCCTCTCTTCATCCCATGGGCCCACCACCTGTGGGAAGACCCGTTGGGGTCGGGTGCGCAGCCACATGGGTGGCAGCGAAGGTCAGGGCTCTCGACGGACCAGATCCGGGCGGCAGAAGCTGGCTCTGGGGACGTGGAACGTCACCTCGCTGTGGGGAAAGGAATCGGAGCTTGTGAGGGAGGTGGAGCGCTATCAGTTAGATCGGGTGGGGCTTACCTCCACGCACAGTCTCAGCTCTGGTACCGTACTCCTGGATAAGGGTTGGACTCTATTCTTCTCCGGAGTTGCCGAGGGCGTGAGGCGCCGGGCGGGTGTGGGGATACTCATAAATCCCCGGCTGAGCGCCGCGGTGTTGGAGTTTACCCCGGTAGACGAGAGGGTCGCCTCCCTGCGCCTAAGGGTTGTAGGGGGGAAAACTCTGACTGTTGTTTGTGCGTATGCACCAAACAGCAGCTCAGAGTACTCGGCCTTCTTGGAGACCCTGAATGGAGTCCTGTATGGGGCTCCAGTAGGGGACTCCGTAGTTCTGCTGGGAGACTTCAACGCCCACGTGGGCAACGATGGAGACACCTGGAGAGGCGTGGTGGGGAGGAACGGCCTCCCTGATCTAAACCCGAGCGGTCGTTTGTTATTGGACTTCTGTGCTAGTCATGGATTATCCATAACAAACACCATGTTCGAACATAAGGGTGCTCATAAGTGTACCTGGTACCAGAGTACCCTAGGCCGAAGATCGATGATCGATTTCGTGATCGTGTCATCTGATCTGAGGCCGCATGTTTTGGACACTCGGGTAAAGAGAGGGGCGGAACTGTCAACCGACCACCATCTGGTTGTGAGTTGGATCAGGGAATGGGGGAAATTTCCGGATAGACCTGGTAAGCCCAAACGAGTAGTGCGGGTGAACTGGGAACGTCTGGAGGAGGCCCCCGTCCTAGGTATCTTCAACTCACACCTCCGGCGGAGCTTTTCTGGCATTCCTGTGGAGGTTGGGGGCATTGAGCCGGAGTGGGCGGTGTTCAAAGCCTCCATTGCTGAAGCTGCGGTGGCTAGCTGTGGCCTCAGGATCTTAGGCTCCTCAAGGGGCGGTAACCCTCGGACACAGTGGTGGACACCGGTGGTCAGGGAAGCCGTCCGACTGAAGAAGGAGGCTTTCCGGGATATGATATCCTGGAGGACTCCTGACTCGGTTGCAGGGTACCGACAGGCTCGAAGGGCTGCAGCGGCTGCCGTGTCGGAGGCTAAGCAGCGGGTGTGGGAGAAGTTCGGAGAGGCCATGGAGAAGGACTTTCGGTCGGCACCAAAGTGTTTCTGGAAGACTATCCGGCACCTCAGTAGGGGGAAACGGGGAACCATCCAAGCTCTGTACAGTAAGGATGGGACTCTGTTGGAAGGAGGTCATCGGACGTTGGAAGGAACACTTTGAGGAACTCCTGAATCCGAATAACACGCCCTCTATGTTGGAGGCAGAGCTCGAGGTTGATGGTGTTTCGTCGTCAATTTCCCTGGTGGAGGTCACTGAGGTAGTCAAACATCTCCGCAGTGGCAAAGCCCCAGGGATTGATGAGATCCAGCCAGAAATGCTAAAGGCTCTGGGTGTTGAGGGGCTGTCATGGTTGACACGCCTATTCAACATCGCGTGGGAGTCGGGTACAGTGCCAAAGGAGTGGCAAACCGGGGTGGTGGTTCCCCTGTTCAAAAAGGGGGACCAGAGAGTGTGTGCCAATTACCGGGGTATCACACTTCTCAGCCTCCCTGGTAAAGTCTACTCCAAGGTGCTGGAAAGGAGGGTTCGGCCGATCGTCGAACCTCAGATTGAAGAGGAACAATGCGGTTTTCGCCCCGGACGTGGAATTACGGACCAGCTCTTCACTCTCGCAAGGATCCTGGAGGGGGCCTGGGAGTATGCCCATCCGGTCTACATGTGTTTTGTGGATCTGGAGAAGGCGTATGACCGGGTCCCCCGGGAGAAACTGTGGGAGGTGCTGCGGGAGTATGGGGTAAGGGGGTCTATCCTCAGGGCCATCCAATCTTTGTACTCCCAAAGCGAGAGCTGTGTTCGTGTTCTCGGCAGCCAGTCAGTTTCGTTCTCAGTGGGTGCTGGTCTCCGCCAGGGCTGCGCCTTGTCACCAATCCTGTTTGTGATATACATGGACAGGATATCGAGGCGAAGTCGTGGTGGGGAGGGGTTGCAGTTCGGTGGTCTGAGGAACTCGTCACTGCTTTTTGCAGATGATGTGGTCCTCATTGGATCATCGGCCTGTGACCTTCAGCACTCACTGGATCGGCTGGCGGCCGAGTGTGAAGCGGCTGGGATGAGGATCAGCACCGCTAAATCTGAGGTCATGACTCTTAGCAGGAAACCGGTGGATTGCTTACTCCGGGTAGGAAATGAGTCCTTAGCCCAAGTGAAGGAGTTCAAGTACCTCGGGGTCTTGTTCGCGAGTGAGGGTACTATGGAGCGTGAGATTGGCCGGAGAATCGGAGCAGCGGGGGAGGTATTGCGTTCGCTTTACCGCACCGTTACGAAAAGAGAGCTGAGCCGCAAGGCAAAGCTCTCGATCTACCGGTCGATCTTCGTTCCTATCCTCACCTATGGTCATGAGGGCTGGGTGATGACCGAAAGGACGAGATCGCGGGTACAAGCGGCCGAGATGAGTTTTCTCAGAAGGGTGGCTGGCGTCTCCCTTAGGGATAGGGTGAGAAGCTCAGCCATCCGTGAGGAACTCGGATTAGAGCCGCTGCTCCTTTACTCAGAAAGGAGTCAGCTGAGGTGGTTCGGGCATCTGGTAAGGATGCCCACTGGGCGCCTTCCTTGGGAGGTGTTTCAGGCACGTCCAGTGAGGAGGAGACCTCGGGGAAGACCCAGGACTAGGTGGAGAGATTATATCTCAACACTGGCCTGGGAACGCCTCGGGATCCCCCCGTCAGAGCTGGTCAATGTGGCCCGGGAAAGGGAAGTCTGGGGCCCCCTGCTTGAGCTGCTCCCCCCGCGACCCGACCCCGGATAAGCGGATGAGGATGAGGAGCTTAACCATTTTCGGCTCCCGCGCGAAAGGTCCCCGGTTCAAGACCGGGCGGAAACAGCATTACTAACAAATTTAATGTTTAAATTCTCCTGCTTTACTATCAAACATCTATTCGGGAAAAGTCTGTCTGGAACAGGACCTTCAGCAATCTCTACTGGGCACCACGCCACCTCTTCAAAAATAGCCTTTTCATATTATTAAGTGTTTAAACCAGCGCTGAAAACCTGTCCATGCGGGTGCTTCTGATGACAAAATTTTCTAGGGTTTTCTTCAAACTGAAAGGTTTCCGTCTTGTAGTGGTTATCACGTTCGCCTAACACCCGAAAGGTCCCCGGTTCGAGACTGGGCGGAAACATGGTCAAAGTATTTGTATTTAGCGCTCGCAGTTGAGAGCATAGACTGTATGAAAGTTAAACTCTAGCTCTAGTTGTGAGAAGTTCTTAGAAGTGTCTGGGTATCAACCTCCTTTCCTGTTTTGCCAAGCGTTACTGAGTCTTCTACGTGCACCTCTCCAGCATGGACTTCTGGGGTAACCGTCTCATCCTGGATCGTCTAGCATGCAATGGACGGTTCGTAGCCCATTAGCATGTCGTGGCGGGCTTTGGCCGCTGTCGTTATGACTTTACAATTGACGCCTAGCGTGCTAGCATTGATCCCCGCTGTAGCAGATGGGCGAATGGATGTTTAGGATAATATGTTTCAAATATGTATGATATAACCACTTACATTCACACCTGACCACTCTGACCCTGGTTCCATTAAAGGTCCCATGACATGAAAATCTCACTTTGTGAGGTTTTCTAACATAAATATGAGTTCCCCTAGCCTGCCTATGGTCCCCCAGTGGCTAAAACTTGCGTTTGGTGTAAAACGAGCACTAGCTGTTCTGCTCGCCTTTGAAAAAACGGAGGCTCAAGCGCGCTGATTTGGAATGTCTGTGCTCATGACGTCATGAGGAATCTCGGCTCCTCCCCTTACTCTGCCTGGCCCGCCAATGAGACTCGACCGTGCGAGCGCCACATGTGTGTGTGTGTGTGTGAATACACACACTGTAACGCAAGTGTTTCTTGTCGGTTCTTTGACGTGTCTTGTATTTCCACAACGAGACTGTCGTGGGGGTTATCTGAGCCATGTTTGAGAAGGAATTGGGGGAAAGGAACTTTGGTTTGACTCGCTGAAGTACATGAACTGCGACATGCCGCCGGTTGCCGCGAGGCACCATCGCCCGGCAGCGGGCAGCTGGCAGCAGGCAGCGCGCGGTTCAGTCGACTTCAGGTTGATGTGAAAGTGGAAGAACCAGAGACGTCGCAGAACCCGACAAAGTCGTTTGTGATTCATAATATCGTCTGGAGGCGCACACAATATATTATATGATATAGATATCTATGTATTATATGATATTATTTAGATATAGAGCTCCAGGACTGTAACGCAAGTGTTGTACACTTCCTTGTTATTTGGCGCATAACGCGTCGGACTCTCGTCTCTGGTATTTCTACAACGAGACTCGTATTGGGGGTTATCTCAGCCAAGGTTGAGAATGAATTGGGGGGAAAGAACTTTGGCTTCGACTCCCTCAAGTCAAGAACATGAACCACGACAAGGAGGAGAAAGGGATCTTTGCCGGGCAGCGCTTAGGCACCTCCGCCTCCGGCGGTGGTCCCTCAGCGGGGCTCAAGCGGGAGACATTCGCCGCCAACAATCCCTTTCTCCTCCATGTCGTGGTTCATGTTCTTGAGGGAGTCAAAGCCAAAGTTCCTTCCCCCCAATTCATTCTCAACTTTGGCTGAGATAACCCCCAATACGAGTCTCGTTGTAGAAATACCAGAGACGAGAGTCCGACGCGTTATGCGCCATCACACCAACAGCAGAACGGTTATCCAAATAACAAGGAAGTGTACAACACTTGCGTTACAGTCCTGGAGCTCTATATCTAAATAATATCATATAATACATAGATATCTATATCATATAACATATTGTGTGCGCCTCCAGACGATATTATGAATCACAAACGACTTTGACGGGTTCTGCGACGTCTCTGGTTCTTCCACTTTCACATCAACCTGAAGTCGACTGAACTGCGCGCTGCCTGCTGCCGGCTGCCCGCTGCCGGGCGATGGTGCCTCGCGGCATGTCGCAGTTCATGTAGCCTACTTCAGCGAGTCAAACCAAAGTTCCTTTCCCCCAATTCCTTCTCAACCATGGCTCAGATAACCCCCACGACAGTCTCGTTGTGGAAATACAAGACACGTCAAAGAACCGACAAGAAACACTTGCGTTACAGTGTGTGTATTCACATTGATGTGGACGTTGAAGAACCAGGAACGTCGGAATATCGGCTCACACAGCTTTTGGCCGTGATAATATGTATTATATGATATAGATATCTGTGTAGGCTATATGATAATATTTAGATATAGAGCTCCAGGACTCCCGTGTGTTCTAGAATATTTACAGAACACGGCTAAAGGCTGTGTGCGCCTCGCCATTGCGATACATCCACTGTAAACAGAGCGCATGGTACCGTCCCTGGCTGCAAGCTGCTCAGGGCCACACCCCCACCCTCCTCCTTGACACGCCCACCGAAACAGCGCATTTGGGGGAAGCTGAACGTGCGACTGGCTCGGAGTGGCTGTAACTCTGCACCACGGCTGAATTTCAGGAACGTCTTTGAATACTGTGTTAGTTGCCCACTAATACCTATATTAAAGAATACATAAAATAGCATGTCATGGGACCTTTAAATGTTGTGAACTAGACTGGACGGTTGATGACGGCATTCTGATGGGTTGCCATATTGTCTGTGTATGTGTTTCCGTAGTGTAGAGGTTATCACGTTCGCCTCACACGCGAAAGGTCCCCTGTTCAAAACCGGGCGGAAACAGCACTACTGTTTTGAGATATACAAAGTTAATGTTTAAATTCTCCTGCTTTACTATCAAGCAGCTATTCGTGAAAAGTCTATCTTGAACATAACCTTCAGCAGCGTCTTCTTGGCACCACGCCACCTCTTCAACCGATAGCGTCATATTATTAAGTATTTAAACCTGCGCGGAAAACCTGTTCATGTGGGTGCTTCTTATGACAATTTTTTCTAGTTTTTTTTTGAATCTCACAGGTTTCCGTAGTGTAGTGGTTATCACGTTTGACTAACACGCGAAAGGTCCCAGGTTCGAGACCAGGCGGAAACATGGTCAAAGTATTTGTATTTAGGGCTCGCAGTTGAGAAAATAGACTGCATGAAAGTTAAACTCGAACTCTAGTTGTGAGAAGTTCTTAGAAGTGTCTGGGTGTCAACCTCCTTTCCTGTTTTGCCTGGCGTTAGTTTAGTGTATACTAGTGGTTATCACAGTGGTTATCACGTTCGCCTTACACGCGAAAGGTCCCCGGTTCAAGACCAGGCGGAAGCAGCATTACTGTTTAGATGTATACAAATTTAATGTTTAAATTCTCCTGCTTTACTATCAAGCATCTATTCGGGAAAAGTCTGTCTGGAGCAGGACCTTCAGCAGCGACTACTGGGCACCACGCCACCTCTTCAACCGATAGCCTCGTCATATTATTAAGTGTTTAAACCTGCGCTGAAAACCTGTTCATGCGTGAGCTTCTGATGACAAATTTTCTAGGGTTTTGCGCCATCTAACTGGTTTCTACGGAAGAGGATTAGGGCCACACATGTAAAAAAAAATTAAGTTCTGACTTTAATCTCAGAATTCTGAGAATAAAGTCAGAATTCTGACTTTAATCTCAGAATTCTGACTTTTTTCTCAGAATTCTGAGATTAAAGTCAGAATTCTGACATTAATCTCAGAATTCTGAGAAAAAAGTCAGAATTCTGACATTAATCTCAGAATTCTGAGAAAAAAGTCAGAATTCTGACTTTGAAGTCAGAACTACGGGTATCTGTAAGGACCAACCTCCGTGGGAGAGACACTTTGCTTTATGCAGTAGGAGGAAACCTATGGAAAGAATAGAATGGCGCGGTAAAAGTGTAAAACCTGTGCGGTTTGGCAAGAATTCCGTACGGTTTTGAATGACTAATAGCCGCGGCTATTAGTCATTCACTCCGGCTATTAGTTATTAACTCCGGCTATTAGTTATTCACTCCGGCTATTAGGTATGCAGAACGAGCCCTCCCTCTTCTTTGCTTGACCACTAAGTTTGAAGGCTGTCTAACCAATCAGTGAAGAGAAATACCAGACTAAAGTAACGCATTGTCGAGACTAGAGCTGCAGTGCCTCCATGTTTCGCCGTAACATAAAGCTGTGTTGTCTTTACTAGTTTCACTACAATGTAATGACCACCACTAGCTAGTGGAAAATACATTTGTGTCTAGTACACTGATATATTTGTATATGTTAGGCTATATATTGAGATGGCAGTGTTCGAAATACCCGTCAATATTCGGGGATGCCCTCATCCCCAGATTGTTCTCGATATGCAGTAGCCAGCTAGGCCATAACATTACAATATTTCATGGATGCAAGCAAGCCAAGACAATCAATCTATATCTATAGCCTACATGACAACACACAAACACACGCACACACACACACAGACACACACACGCACACATGTTAAACACACTGGTATAGCAATAGGAGCCTGCATTGGCTAAAGTTGTTGGGATGCACGTTATTTTATAACAGGGAGGGGCAAAGTTGTGCATTACAATGCAAACACGACAATAATTGGCACAGTTCTTGCGCACTCAGAAGAACATGAACTGAATAAATGCCAGGTATATAGCATATCGGAGACAGGCACACAATCAGTGCATTTGCAAATAAGAGCCTGCAGTATGACCGTTCTTGTGACATTATTTAACCATCCATCTACAGCTAATACGATCAGACAGATACATCATTGATCACATATAAGCCAACAACAAGCCCAACATCACCACGGCAGGTGCGCTCTCTCTCGCACATTCACACAATCACTCCAACTTCTCCAACTCCAAGGCAAAGCTGTTTCACTAAGACCACAAACAACCACAACTAACCAGCCTACATATCCACAACAATGCACAACAATCAGTTCTATACATTGCGTCTATCTTCTGTTTGGCGCACATGGCTAATGTGCATACTTGCACAGGACTGTCGGCTCCGCTTGTCAAAAAAATAGAACGTATTTGTGAATAAATGCTTTGAATTCTGAATACTGGACTTGGTGAGCTTGGTGAGTTGGCTATGGGACGTGCACTTTTACCGCGCCATTCTAGGGCCGGATTGTGGCTTTCTTGGACTTCCATAGGTTTCCTCCTACTGCATAAAGCAAAGTGTCTCTCCCACGGAGGTTGGTCCTTACAGATACCCGTAGTTCTGACTTTAAAGTCAGAATTCTGACTTTTTTCTCAGAATTCTGAGATTAATGTCAGAATTCTGACTTTTTTCTCAGAATTCTGAGATTAAAGTCAGAATTCTGACTTTAATCTCAGAATTCTGAGATTAATGTCAGAATTCTGACTTTTTATCTCAGAATTCTGAGATTAATGTCAGAATTCTGAGATTAATGTCAGAATTCTGACTTTATTCTCAGAATTCTGAGATTAAAGTCAGAATTCTGACATTAATCTCAGAATTCTGAGAATAAAGTCAGAACTTAATTTTTTTTTACATGTGTGGCCCTAATCCTCTTCCGTAGGTTTCTGTAGTGTAGTGGTTATCACGTTTGCCTAACACGCGAAAGGTCCCCGGTTCGAGACCGGGCGGAAACATGGTCAAAGCATTTGTATTTAGCGCTCGCAGTTGAGAGCATAGACTGTATGAAAGTTAAACTCTAACTCTAGTTGTGAGAAAGTTCTTAGAAGTGTCTGGGTATCAACCTCCTTTCCTGTTTTGCCAAGCGTTACTGAGTCTTCTCCGTGCACCTCTCCAGCATGGACTTCTGGGGTAACCGTCTCATCCTGGATCGTCAAGCATGCAATGGACGGTTCGTAGCCCATTAGCATGTCGTGGCGGGCTTTGGCCGCTGTCGTTACGACTACAATTGAGGCCTAGCGTCAAGGGCGTAACCACGCATTCTTTGGGGGGGTCGTGTCCCCCCCAATGTTGAGAAAATACTAACCTGTCCCCCCCAATATACAGCAGGTTAAAATGTAAAATATATGTTCTCTTTTTATGAACCCTGTCAATGGATCGGTCTCTTGTTATGCAGTGATGTTGCTAGGTACGCGTCCTGCGTCCCTGACGCATTAAAATCTGAAAGGACGCACTAAACTCACTATCCATGCGTCCCGGGGACGCATCTCATTTTCCCCATGAAAAACGATACATTGTGAACATTAAACAACTCGTGTTTAATCACAGTAACTGGCCAAAGAAACCTTCTTGTGAGCAGATCGGACAAGCGCTGTTTCAACCCTCTGCGCATGTACTCGGCGCAGATGTGATCCCCTGTACAAGGTATCGCGACATGCTAATTTAGCCGCTACCAAAACAACTAGCTCGTCACCGCTGATTTCATTTCAACAATTAAAAATACGAACTTCATAGTAAATAAACCCACGTTTCCACTGCTCGATGCTGTGCTCATTCGTGTCGAATGAGCAAATCAAACAGGATTTTTTTGCAATCCTTCTGATTGAATATATGTACATTTATGACAAAATCGTGAGGACTAGGCTTGTGACACACACACACACACACAAATGTGGCGCTCGCGCGGTAATAGCTCATTGGCGCCACCTAGTGATCATTATGTGCAAATGCACAGCCTCTCATTAAAATGACTTAGGGGTCATTTGACCCCTCTTGCGGCGCTAGGAGTAAGTAAAAATGGCCCGGCGTTTCTAGTGTTAAACATGAACGGTTGAGTACTCCAGCTCTAACCATATCATACCACCATCAAGGAGTTTAACACTATTAATTTAATTTAAGAAATAGAATAATAATAAAAAAGAAACACATTTTTTAAACTGGGGAGTCGGGACCCATTGAATTTCTCAGGGACCCACCCAACTCGCCACCTGTGGGTCCCGGGGACTCACTACATTGAAAACCTATCAACATCACTGGTTATGTCTTATTTATTTTCAATTTATTTCCGTTTGTTGAGTGTGTGAATCCCCCCTCCTAATTGTACACTTGTGCGATTTAGTTTGAAACCGCCTCGCGACTTTCTGCGTTGTCATGGTTACCCCACACTCTTTCTTCAGTGAGAGCCAAGAAAGTAAAGTTGAGTAATGGAGGATTTGAGGTTACCTAAAAAGCAGAAGAAACTGGACCAACAGCCAAGCATACACAGTTTTTTTTCAGACAGTAAGTAACTTGACAGGCATGCTGAAAGCAGTGGCCAGACAGGGACATGCTCTGGACATGCAGGTGATAAGGTGAGAATTTTGAATATGAGACTAGACAGCCTTACAACATTGTTTATAACCTGGGCCTACATGTCAGCAATACATAAAAGTAGCCTACTTCTAATACAAGCAGAATATATAGACCTAAATGATCACGAAGGTCAGCCACTGTTCTTCTGATAACATAATGACATGTGGTCATGGGTATGTGGTATTTTTCCATTGGAAGCTATCCTTTTTGCTACAGTACTACTGGAAGAGCATAATTGTAATTGGTAGGTGTGTTTAAGGTCAGTAAGCAGCTAACCAAAACAAAGTGTGCGTGTGTGTGTGGGGGGGGGGGGGGGGGGGCGGGGCAGACATTACATTATTACACTATTCCTTTAGATGTGAATTCAAATGGTCAATGTAGTCCTCGAAACTATGTTCTAAATGTCCACATTTTCATGAATAAATATAGAATTGTAGGCAATGCACTTAACAAATAATAATAAAAAATTGGACCCCCCCAATGTCTAAACCATGGTTACGCCCTTGCCTAGCGTGCTAGCATTGTTCCCCGCGGTAGAAGATGGGCGAATGGATGTTTAGGATAATGTGTTTCAAATATGTATGATATAACCACTTACATTCACACCTGACCACTCTGACCCTGGTTCCATTAAATGTTGTGAACTAGACTGGACGGTTGATGACGGCATACTCATGGGTTGCCATATTGTCCGTGTATGTGTTTCCGTAGTGTAGCGGTTATCACGTTCGCCTCACACGCGAAAGGTCCCCGGTTCGAAACCGGGCGGAAACAGCACTTCAATTTTGAGATATACAAAGTTAATGTTTAAATTCTCTTGCTTTACTATCAAGCAGCTATTCGTGAAAAGTCTATCTTGAACAGAACCTTCAGCAGCGTCTTCTTGGCACCACGCCACCTCTTCAACCGATAGCCTCGTCATATTATTAAGTATTTAAACCTGCGCGGAAAACCTGTTCATGCGGGTGCTTCTGATGACAATTTTTTCTAGTTTTTTTTTCAATCTCACAGGTTTCCGTAGTGTAGTGGTTATCACGTTTGACTAACACGCGAAAGGTCCCAGGTTCGAGACCAGGCGGAAACATGGTCAAAGTATTTGTATTTAGGGCTCGCAGTTGAGAAAATAGACTGCATGAAAGTTAAACTCGAACTCTAGTTGTGAGAAGTTCTTAGAAGTGTCTGGGTGTCAACCTCCTTTCCTGTTTTGCCTGGCGTTAGTTTAGTGTATACTAGTGGTTATCACAGTGGTTATCACGTTCGCCTTACACGCGAAAGGTCCCCGGTTCAAGACCAGGTGGAAGCAGCATTACTGTTTAGATGTATACAAATTTAATGTTTAAATTGTCTTGCTTTACTATCAAGCATCTATTCGGGAAAAGTCTGTCTGGAGCAGGACCTTCAGCAGCGACTATTGGGCACCACGCCACCTCTTCAACCGATAGCCTCGTCATATTATTAAGTGTTTAAACCTGCGCTGAAAACCTGTTCATGCGTGAGCTTCTGATGACAAATTTTCTAGGGTTTTGCGCAATCGAACTGGTTTCCGTAGTGTAGTGGTTATCACGTTTGCCTAACACGCGAAAGGTCCCCGGTTCGAGACCGGGCGGAAACATGGTCAAAGTATCTGTATTTAGCGCTCGCAGTTGAGAGCATAGACTGTATGAAAGTTAAACTCTAACTCTAGTTGTGAGAAGTTCTTAGAAGTGTCTGGGTATCAACCTCCTTTCCTGTTTTGCCAAGCGTTACTGAGTCTTCTCCGTGCACCTCTCCAGCATGGACTTCTGGGGTAACCGTCTCATCCTGGATCGTCTAGCATGCAATGGACGGTTCGTAGCCCATTAGCATGTCGTGGCGGGCATTGGCCGCTGTCGTTACGACTACAATTGAGGCCTAGCGTGCTAGCATTGTTCCCCGAGGTAGAAGATGGGCGAATGGATGTTTAGGATAATATGTTTCAAATATGTTTGATATAAGCACTTACATTCACACCTGACCACTCTGACCCTGGTTCCATTAAATGTTGTGAACTAGACTGGACGGTTGATGACGGGATTCTTATGGGTTGCCAGATTCTCTGTGTATGTTTTTTTTTATTAAAAAAACGATTTACATGTTATGATCGTAAGACAAGGTGAAATGGATAATATCTAAATACCATGGTCTATAATAGCATGGACAGTCGGGTCACAAGTTGATCTGGCTGCCTCCTGCTCCTAGGAAGAAGACTAGTTCTGTATTTTAGTACTGCAGCTGACCAAGTCTCCGGCTCATCGGCACAATGGAATGGAGCCACCATTTGAAATATTTTTCCCCCAAAATGTTATGAGTTCGAATCCCGTAATGTATGCTTTGTTGATCTGAATAAACGTTATGTCTCAAAGTGATACCGCCTTGCGTCACATTGCGTTTTTTAATGCAATTAAGATTAATCCGATCTAGCTGTCATGCATGTAAACGCATTCATTTCCGAAGTCGCTGCTTTGCTTACAGAGACATCCAGTGAAAGGGGACAACAACACCACATCAGGCGACCGAAATGATAGAATGAGCGCATAACAGTGTTTTTGGCTAGTTTCAAGCAGTGGGGGGAAACATTAGGTTTTGATTAACTGGATGTAAAGGCGTCTTATTTTTTGGAAACGCGACCAATGCATGGTCTTAACAACATGGATAGTAGGGTCACAAGTTGATCTGGCTGCCTTTCGTGTTTTCAAGAAGAATTTGTGAATTTTAATATACTACGGCGGATATTTCCCCAGTTGGTCAACGGCACAATGGAATGGAATTGCAGTTTGTTATATTTTTTCCCCGCAATGGTATGAATTCGAATCCCGTAATGTATCATATTTTAAACATTCATTTTCCATTTATTTCGGCTTAGAACGGTTCTACGTGACAAGTTTCTTCCAATTACACTACAAAAATGAATGAGATTAGAATCTTTTTGACATTTTATTGAATAACAAATCAAAGAGGCATTCGGAAGGACAGCTACGTGTCTGTTCCCGATTTCGAACATCTGGCGTAGCCACGACAACAAGCGAAGCATTCGGCTGAGGGTCACCAGTTAACCCGGTCACGACTTGAACTGAAACACCGGACATGTCACTAATTTTCCTTATCATTTGAAATGACTTTGGTTAATTTACTAGCATGTTAGCATCGGTTTAACTTTACTAACTTGGGTCAACTTCTTGTTAACTTATTGCATGTCAGCCTCAGTAGGAACTAGTAGTACGATTACGGTGAACAACCATTTTAATTCACCTGTACGGTAAACAACCATTTTAAATTACATGGGGATATACTAGGGATTATTTTGTATGTATCATATGATTCATGAAGTGTCAAGGTAGGTAAAGGTAACGGTCCCATACCAAATATGATGAGTCCTAGTTTGTACACACAGACACACACACAGACACACACACAGACACACGAATATATATATATATATATATATATATATATACAGGGTTTTTTCTAAACAAGGGAACAGGGGCGCTGCGCCCCGATACTCCCGGCGTGCGCCATCCTACCGAAATGCCGACTGAACCTTTCAGACTTGGATCTGTACTTACATGCTGCTGTACAACATACACTATTTCTCAAAACGATCTTTTCTCCGCGAAAATATCCCAACACCACCACCTGACAATGTGTCTGATCCTCAAATAACTTATAATTACTCCAAAAATATTCCGATCCGAATTGGAGTTTCCCAGACCGAGTCGACATGCTAACGTTAAAGTTATTAGCAGCTAGCTAGCTAGCTACTATGTATTTGAATGGGTTTTTGGTCTAGGCGCTAAGATGCTAAGCAAGTATACAAGACCATTCCAGTTCTCTCTGCACAAAGCGGTTTCAATGAACGACAGAAATAAACAAATGCTGAGTGTTGATCAAGAGTTTTGCGAGAGCAAAACGAACAGTCGAACAGTCGAACAGGGTTCCCTGTTACCAGGGAACCCGTAGCAGGGAACTAAATGGCAGCTGCACGGCCGAATTAGCCCAATAAAAGTGTAGTAACCCAGAGAACCAGCTACAACATAGTTTCATCCAAACGAGCCGTCTTTAGCGAACGGTGAATTGCATTGGCTTCTACGAGCAGTCGGCTTTCAGCCGCGAGCTTAGGGACCGTCTGCAAAGTGCAAAACTGAATTGCATTGGCTTCTACGAGCAGTCGGCTTTCAGCCGCGAGCTTAGGGACCGTCTGCAAAGTGCAAAACTGAAAACGACAACAATAGTAACATTTCTATAGCGTCGCCATTATTGACTCTAGAGCCCCAAAACTTGTTCCATAGAGACATGGCACAGGAGGTCTACCATGACTAACGCTACCCTGAACCACCTCCTCAGGATCAGTATTGAGGGGCCTGCAATTGATCAATTTGATTTTGACAAGGCAGTGAGCCGTTGGGGCAGTCTCAGGAGCAGACGGCTGCTGTTGTGATTTGTCCTACTTAATAAAAGTTTAGCCAATATTTTTGAAATTTGTCGTGTTTATTTACAGGGTAAAGTTGTACAAGTCTACCAAAAGTTGATAGTATTTTAGTTTTTCAGGATGACCACAAGAGCTAGAATTTCTCTCTAAGATAGCCTCAGAATGTACCATTTAATCATTATTTTTTCAAAGGCTTCGCGCGGTGGAAGGGGGAGACCCCGTTCCACACCATCCCCCGCCTCGGTCGCATTGCTCCCTCGGCTTTGCGCAGGGCTCTGCTCCCTGCTACTTTTTTTTTTTTGAGAAAAACCCCTGATATATATATATATATATATATATATATATATATATATATATATATATATCAGGGGTTTTATATATATATATATATAGCATTTGTCTTTGACAATGTATGGTAACTTGGCCATTCTTCCCCTTGTCTTCAGATGTCTACTAAGAAGCATCGAGCCATGGGGTCTGAGGAGTGGGTGAGCCGCCTGAGGGCATTTGCCTCTTCTGGCACTTGGCCCTCCAGTGCAGGGAACAGGCCATCTCCGAAACAGGCCAAGTGGCCCAACCTCTACCAGAAGGTAAACTTTGCCCCAACAGTAAACCAAAACTCCAAAGTGAACCGATTGTGTCCAAGTAAATCATTCATTTCAATTAATTACAGATTGAGTAGTGTCCCACGATGCTGCGTGGGCAAACCTCTATCTTAAGGGTAGCGCAGACATGTACCTGTGGCTTTCACCCCCAGCAGGTAATATTGAGAGCCTGGTGAAATAAATGCATTTTGTAGGCTTACAACTTGTGATGTGGACAAAATCCCATTAGTATTAATGCTTGTTTAATGGTTTTATTGTTTCTGTCTGTCAGTCTGTGAGAAGCCCTGCAGCTACCTCTGCCTCCACCTCTGCTGCGCCTGCACGGAGCCCTGGGAGGCATGCATTGACGCTGGCGATGGTGAATATTTCCATCACATTAAATACCATGTCATTCACCTGGGTAGCCATGATCAACTCATCTCAGATCTGTGTGTTTACATAACTTTCATGCGTATCACTGGTGTGTATAATGTTTTTATTTTTAAGACTATTTTATTAAGACTATTCTTGGTTGATTTTCAGTTTGAGAAATCGCGGTTCGGTGGGACTTTGTCTGCTGCAGCCAAGCCGAATGTCAATCTGACTAGGAGGCCTGTTGAGGTAATTGATGTACCTATAGCTGTGCCTGATGCCTTAGAACACAGCCATACAGCCAACACTATCCTTGTTTTGTAATTGTACTTCATCAGCTCAGTTTCCCCCTCTTCCCAGCGTCCCTCCAGCCCTGCCACTGTCCCGTCTGGGAGAAGCACTCCATCCGCTACCCCACCTCGAGTGACGCCCCCTTCCAGTCCCAGCTTCTACAGGCCTGTCTCCCCTTTCTCTCTGCCTCCATCCAGCCCTGTCATGTCGGCGGTGAGGACCAGCTCTTCCCCTCTGGTTAGTGCAACTGTAATAACCTCTACACAGGTCTTACATACTGTAGCGTGTAGCGGATAGATGATTTATGATCTTTTTCATTTTCTTTATGTAGGTTGTATCAGATATGAGTCCTGCTCCTCCAGGTCTCCTCCCTGCTCCTCCTGGTCCCCTCCCTGCTCCTCCTGGTCCCCTCCCTGCTCCTCCTGGTCCCCTCCCTGCTCCTCCTGGTCCCCTCCCTGCTCCTCCTCTTGCTGCTCCAGATCAGTTCTGGCTGCCGGTGGAAATGAGGAAGACCATTCCCCAGCAGGACCAGCGCTGGATTGCGTCCGAGCTGTGGAGGAACCAGCGGCTGCGCCCGGACGTCCAGCTCTGGTATGAGCCACCAGTTCCTGCCCTCATCTACAACAAGGTCCCGTCACCAGACCGCTTTTTTATGCACCCTGCCCCTCCTCCGAGTCCCTGACCAAGGAGCAGTGGTTGGCGGAGAGGAGGAACAAAGATCACCCGTGTTAAATCTATATTTTAAAATAGACATGTTTATATATTAACAAATGTTTTAAGAATTATTTGCTGGTCATCTTATTCGAATCATTAGCCAGATCCACTCCACAAGAGGAAGCACCATACTAATATTGCAATATAATATGCACACAAAATGATTTATAGTTGAAATACTTGTAGGTTGAAGATGACGCTAAATTGAGCATACAGGTCACAATACAAATAATAACTAAACAAGTAGCTTGCTAAAGAGTGCACAGGTGTGCTGTGAATAGCTGTATGGCTACAACAATAGTGGAATAGAAAGTACCATAGTAATTAGAATATTCCCATTAAAATAAGTGCATGTGTCTGTCAATGGAGGGCAAGGGTAATTATATTTGCGCAAGAGATCTTGACTACATCCATGAATGAACCAAAAAAAATGTTTGTCACCAGTGGGACTTGAACCGCCGACCTTCTGTTCCATTCCAAGGCTGAACAATTGCACACAAAACTCCACATTCACACGTTTTTATTTGTTTTTTATGTAATGGAGGCCTAAATTTCTCTCATTCCCTTCCCTTTCTCTCCCTTTTTCCTCTCTTTTTCCTTCCTTTTCTTCTCCCCCCCCTCTCCCCCCTTTCCTTCCTTTTCCCCCCGCCCTAAATGTCTATTGTTCCCCAGCTTTGGCGCAATTGGTTAGCGCGTTCGACAGTTAATCGAAAGGTTGGTGGTTCAAGCCCACCCAGGGAGGAGCCGATTTTAACTGACCACCAGGATGTCCATTAGCCCAAACCTGTAACGGCAACTTTCTATCAACAGTTGAAGACATCAATGTAGAGGAGATTTAACGCAGAGGGTTTTTTGTGTGTGTTTTTTTTTTTAATGTTGTCTGGTATTGAATTTTGTAAGCCGGGCTAGCTCAGTCGGTAGAGCATGAGACCCTTAATCTCTGGGTCGTGGGTTCAAGCCCCACGTTGGGCGCTATTTACTTTTAACCTAGCCCATCTGATGGAACAAAAAAGGAAATGTGTAGTTCTTGGTTCTGTTCGATCATAGAGCCACACTAAATGTCAGCCGGTCAGCAGGTTGCGTGTTTGACCCACAACATTTTGCATTGCTATGGAGTCAGCTAGAAAGTTTGAAAATAAACTGCAACTACGGTTTGTGGCGGCAAACCATTAAAGTCTTGATAATTTCAAAGGGCCAATAAGCAATATAACATGACTTTGAAAGCATGGCTATTCCCCTTAGATGGTATTCTAGCATACCGGGGTATAATACAATCTCATTGCCATTGACTGTTTCAATGGTTGAGTGAGATTCATTTGTTGCGAACTTTGCCATAGCTGACATGCAGACATGTTCCCATTTTTACAAGACACATGTGAATAGATAGATAGATAGATAGATAAATACTTTAATAATCCCAGAGGGAAATTATTTTTGTCACGAACTCCAGATATACATACAAAAATAAATAAATAAATATTAAGAATAAAATAAAAATTATAACATATATATATCCATATCCATATATATACATACACACACACATATATATATATATATATATATATATATATATATATATATATATATATATACATATACATACAACATAAATACTCATACATACACAAAAGATAAAAGATACAACCTAAGAAAAACAAAATAACAAATTTAAGGACAATATCAATATATATACAACACCATATATACACATACATATATATATATACATATACACACATACATACATATATACATACACACAGGGTGCGATTTGCCGGTGGGGATGGTGGGGATTATCCCCCCCTCTGGTTTACACGTCCTACCCTCTGCTGAATTATTTTTATCCTCGGTGGGGATAAAAATTATCCCCCCCACCCAAAGTATTTCCACCATTACATCGTAATAATTAACAACCAAAATACACAGGGTCCGTCTTCATTTTGATTGTGCTGTGATTTTGATCTACCGGGAGCGAGTCAGAGGCGTCGCGCTCGCAGAAAGCAGTTTTATTTTGAAAACCAACCGGATTTACTTGCGTTTCTATGGTTTCAAAAGTCAACTTCCTGTCCCCGCCGAAACAAAAGTTTAAACCAAATGGACGAAAAATGAAAATAATACAGAGCAGCATATCTTCATATTTGAAAGAGCTTGAGTCTGCGGCTTTTGATTTGGGCATCCAGGCTCGTAGGATTGGGAGAGTGTTTGATGTGCGCTGGCTGTCCTCAGCCTGCACGTCAGTGACAGCTCTCTGGGAGAGCTATCCAGCCTTCCCGGCCCGCAGATTTGCAGAGATGTGGTTGAAGCAGGGTCACCACGCTGCTATCGATCCGCCAACAGGAAAGCAAAAAAAAGAGGCTGAAGTGCGTCATCAGAGCGGACTGTTTTCGTTGTCTGACCTATAGTCTACCCGATTAACCCATAAAAAAAAAAACGTCTTGACAGCACATTGTGGTATTCCATATTTTCTGTTGAAACTGATATCGGGGAAAAAATATATAATTTTTTTTATTTGGCACATTTAAAAACAATATTAGCTATGAGAAAATATTTCTGCAAATGCAGTGGTTAAGTTCACGTTCAAAATAGGCCTACCGCCTACGTTATGAAGCCTAAGTGTAAGGTTTAGATACACAAAGTCACAAGATCAACTGTTTTCATAAGTTTTCACACTTTCGTGTGGTTATTTTTCCTGAATAAAATGTTTCTCAAAATTATCCCCCCCTCTGGTTTTTTCACAAATCGCACCCTGCATACACATATATATATATATACATACATACATACACATACATACACAAAATACAAAAATAATTGTACAGTATTATGCAAAAGGTGCAAGAATTATAGTCCTTGTTTGAGGTCAGAGATTACAGAGAGGGACGGTGTCTGACATTCTAAGGGAGGCGTTGTCAATTTTAATATGAATGAATATGTTCATTGGTCTCTGTGGCGCAATTGGTTAGCGTGTTCGACTGTTAATAGAGGGTGGTTCAAGCCCACCCAGGGACGAGCTAATTTTAACTGACCACCAGGATGTCCATTAGCCCAAAACCTGTAACCTTTGTTAAGCGAAAAAATCGACTTTGTTTCCAAGAGTAGAAGCAGTTCATCAAGATAGAACTACTCTGTCATTTCCCTTCTAACCATGTACTCCCGCTGACTTGAGTACGGACTGTCTGAAAGAAGAGCTATCTGTTTAAAGGTCCCATGACATGAAAATCTCACTTTATGAGGTTTTTCTAACGTAAATATGAGTTCCCCTAGCCTGCCTATGGTCCCCCAATGGCTAAAACTTGCGTTTGGTGTAAAACGAGCACTAGCTGTTCTGCTCGCCTTTGAAAAAAACGGAGGCTCAAGTGCGCTGATTTGGAATGTCTGTATTCATGACGTCATCAGGAATCTCAGCTCCTCCCCTTACTCTGCCTGGCCCGCCCAGAGACGTTGGCCCGCCAATGAGACTCGACCGTGCGAGTGCCACGTGTGTGTGTGTGTGTGTGTGTGTGTGTGTGTGTGTGTGTGTGTGTGTGTGGTGTGTGTGTTTGTTCCTGTGGTTTAAAGGGACATTTTGTCGGATACCTACTTACTCTATGAGGACACCACCGGATTATGAGGACACCTCTGGTGTCCTCATAATTCAAACAGTGTAGCGGCCCTCAGGAGGCTGTCATCAAGCTGCTCTCAAATTTTCTCAAAAAGTCCCGATAAGCACAAACCCAACTTTTGTGTGTGTGTGTGTGTGTCGTCGCCAGTGTGTGGTTATTTTCCGTGCCGACACACATTTCCCCGCCATTCCACACACTGAATGAGCGTAATTCATTGGCTAAAAATCCCTCGACTGTGATTGGCTGCAGTCAGACGTCAGTCATGGTTCTGATCAGTGATTCGCTTGCAGTGATGTCAATCAAGCAGGTTCTGATCAGTGATTGGCTGCAGCGATCACTCTATACGTTTCGCGGGAAATCTCATAAAACTGCGGCAACGAGGTGAAGCGGATTAAGCAATTCATGAACAGGTAAGAAACACTTTTAAAAACCTTAGTTTAGGTTTTAAATACTCAAAGCCATTTCTGTGACAAATAGAGGACACATTCAGGGCTTCGTCTGCTGCAGCTAATGGTAACGTTAGTTAATGTCGTCGCCGAGCTAATGTAGTCGCCGAGTTAATGTAGTCGACGAGAGTTAGTTGTTTAGACGGTAACGTTAGCGTTATCCGATATTTTTGACAGCGACAACGTGGTGTTGACACACGCCGTCTCGTTGAGCACCGAGTCGGCGTGTGAAGGGGCCGCGGCCTCGGTGCTCACCGAGTACCACACTCCGCCTCGGTGAGCACCGAGGCGGCGTGTGACGGCGGCGCGGCGCACATTGCCAGCTGTGTTTATAGCCTGTTTATAACCTGTGCTGTGCGTCTCAACCAGTGATGTGACTAACGGCGTTAAAATAAAACGGCGTTGCTAAGGGCGTTATTTTTTCATTGACGGATAATCTAATTGTTTCCACGCCGTTACCGACGATTTGATGTGGCGAAAAGTAACGCGCTCACCACTGGTCTCAGAGGATCCAACACTGAAGAAGAGACGTGACACCAGTTTTTTCAGTTTACGGGTCATTCAGTGAAACCCATGTTAAATGTTGAGACAGAATATCTAACGTGATTTGGCATGAAATATAGGTTACATGTGATGTGACAGGTAGTTTGAAATGTAATGTTATTGTCTGGGCATTTTTACAGCAAAGATGACAGAGAGAAGGAGAGGGAGGAGAAAAACTCCTGATCAGGATGCTATTGACCACATTACCATTGGAGAAGACAAATCTTTCCTGGAAGGAAGATTTATTAACACACATAAAGGTACGTTTTTCATCCAGTATATTTATGTTTGTTTCTAGTGTAGTCACCTTACAGTAGCTGTAGTTCACTATGGGGTTTAGATGCACGCAAATAAACTCATCATTATCTGATTTCTGGAGTTAACTGAATACTAATTTCTTACTCATAACATAATTCATTTCTTCAGTGAATGTCTATCGATTCATCTGGTTTGTTTTTTTCCATCTGTGCTTGAGAAAAATGTATAAACGGATGTAGTTAAAACGCCAGAAGAAAATGAGCAGTAGCCCTCCAGGAGTAGGGTTGGGCACCACTGGTGTATACCAACTTGCCACCTACATGCCATATTTTTTACAAGCATTGTCTTCCTTTAACTCTTTTCATTGTATGACTTATATTATATGAACTGACTGTAATTGTCATAACTTTTAATTATATGTATCTTTATATTTAAGTTCTGGATTTGTTTGCATTTTGTTTAATTATTTTTGTATTGCACAGCACTTAATTGTTGTCGGTCTTCCTCTCATTATCTACTCACCCTCATGTCGATGAGAAGTGTAGTTTTTTAATCTTCTAGTAAAAAATGTAATTTACGGCATGTGATTAATCTAAATCCTCACCATTACAGGAGAGCTAAAGCCTAGCAAACATTGCATGTTCCTCACACACCAGTTCAGACGGTGCATGTTTGCAAGACTTTATCTCTCCTTCAACAGTGAGTATTAAGATTAATAACATGGCATTAATTACATTTTTTCAAGTCATTGCATGTGGCAGCTTCAGGAGACTTGGATGAAGGTGCACAAGCAGTTTGGAAGCATTTAAAGGTTATTAGGGGTTGTTTTATTACGTTTACAACTGGTCACTGTTTGGAAAAATACTGCAAACTTTTTTCTTCCCTTCAGTCAGTGTTTTACGGATTAAAAAACTATACCAGACTTCTCATCAGCATGAATGAAATTTCATTTAAAGTGAACTATTCCTTGAATATCTCTTTGAAAATACAGCCATAAATGAAGTTGGTTATCTAACAGGAGCTGATGTTGCTGTTTTCTTTATTTTCTTCAGGGAGAGGTGTGCTTACACAAGACTACATTGAACCAAAAAGTTTTGTGGTGGAGTATCGTGGAGTTTTGTCTCTGAGCGACAGTGCAGATGACAAAAACAGCAAATATGCATTTGAGTTCATGTGGAATGGGAAGCACTATTGGTAAGATTGCTGCTTGTTCATCAACGTCTTACTTGTTCAAAGAGAAGTTGTGTTTTTTTTGTAGGGTACATTCAATAACAACAAAGCTGGACCAAAGGTGCTTTACAGAGAGATTTAAATTGTATGATTATTTAATTTATGGGTTGGTCTGTGGTTTCATATTTGAATTTCTGAAACCCTGGATTAAATTTATCAATCAAGTCTTATTAATCTGACCTGTTACATACTATCTTCAGTGGTGGTTCAAACCTATCAACCTACACCCAGTGTTGAATTAGATATACAGGGATAGGCAATTACAGACAAGTGAACTTAATTATAAACTTTGATCAACAACTTTATGCACTACAAACTGTTTACATGTCCAAAATGCATAGGTTTTCCTGGATAATATGAATGTTAATAGAGCAAATAGAATGTGCGACTTCCTGATGTCATCCCTCTGCTCTCTGTTCACCAATAACTAACCGACGAATACTACCAGTGGGATATTTCACAAAACTAAGATAAGGGATTAAGCTGGGATTCTCTGGTTATCCTGGATGAATTTAGCTGTGTTTCAGTTTCATGAAAGCAAAGGCACGTAAGGTACTATGGAGATTTGTTCTGTGCAGCTAGCCTGCTCCCGACCAGGCAGGCTTTATTAATCTTGCTGTTTAGACAGCAACCACTCTCATCTGAAACCAGTGTGTTTCTTGTTTATTTTTAAAAAATAAATAAAATCAAAGAACGTGTGCTTTCCTAGATGACAGATGGACAAGCCTTTTTAACTGGCAGGAAGTCAGACACAGGAAAGGCACAAAGCATCCGGTCAATTTTCAAAAATAAAACACTAGGCTATGTGCAGACTACCGCCCTACTTACCCACAGTAGAAGCACAAAAAACAGAGAAATATAACCAAATCAAACCTTTATTTTTGTACTAATAATTTCTATTTCTCACAGCATAGATGCTTCAAAAGAGGACGGAACACTGGGACGACTAGTGAATGATGATCACATACATCCCAACTGCAAAGTCAAGAGGATAATGGTCAAAGGAAGGCCACACTTGTGTCTATTTTCCATCAAGGAAATCTTTCCAGGCGAAGGAGATAACATTTAACTATGGTGATTCCTCTTGGCCATGGCGCTCAGTGGTGAGTTAAGGTCCACGGGGTCTCTTATAAAATTAACAAATCATAGTATGTTATTTTTATTACTGTTAACCAATAAATGGCATTAGTGGACCTGTTATTGTCCTGAATATCAGCCCAGCTGCGATTTGGTTGTAGAGATGAGGCCACAGGCAAAGAGCAAGAGCACGAGTGTGATATTGCTTAATTAACAAATATTTGAACAGGTTCACAGCATTAGGTGAGGTAGAAGGTCAGCTGGGTCATTGTAGATGTTGTTTTATTTCTTTATTTAGTTTATAAAGGACAGGTGTGCACTTAAATTAATCATTCATGAGAATGTGTACAATCTGCATAACTGTGAAAACGTTGAGATTGTAGAAATTGGTTGTAGACCTACACATTTTATGCTACATGACTCATTACTCCCATCTTCTTTTTCTTAATGACTACTAAGTGAAAACGCTGCCAGACAAGTGACTAGTAAATTTCCTCATGTACTATTTCAGGCACCCTGTGAAGAACCATCTGACCCAAACTTGACGAAAAGTGAGCCAGTCTCAGAAAAGGCAAGTTGTGATTTGCACCACCACAGTCACTTGCTGTATCACCTTCAATACGTTATAAATGGTTCTGGTCCTTCAAAGTCTATATGACAGGCTCATTACTCCTGCCTTCCTTCTTTCTGCTGACTAGTAACTAACATTTCTGCCATACACATGGTTGGTGTCGTGACACAATGTTTGTGAAATTGAAAATGAATTGGTTCATGTTCAAATGTCAACTCTGTTTCTGTCATTGACTCATTCACAGGACGTCTGTGATGGGGTTGATATGATGGCAGCGGTTAGTTCAACTCCCGCAACATCAAAGACGACACTGTAAGTTGACAGTATTCCTGTAATATGATTTTTACATCCAGGCTAGGGATGCACCGATCCGATATTAGGATCGGATATCGGCCCCGATATCAACATTTTAGCTGGATTGGGTATCTGTAAAAGCAAACCGATCCGTAAGACCGATCCGTGCCTTTTAACTAATATTTTAAAACATATTACGCGATACGGGCTACGTCATGCATGCCGCAACGCGGAGCATTGAGTGGAGTTGCTGCGACAGACAGCATGGGTCGCAGGAAGGGGTCTGTGATTTGGAGATATTTCAGCCTCACCACACCAAACTAGCTCCAAGGCTGTTTGCAATGCGTGAAAAGCGAGCGTTGCCTCGGTCGTATGCGGAGTCCAGCCCGAGGAGCTGGCTCTGCTGGCGGAGAAGTCGGCATACGACCGAGAGGTCGCACAATGGAGCGTCGGAGAAATGATATGGACCCGAAGTGAACTGACAGCTGTCTACTGAAAACATTGCTTTCTCTCCTCCATGTCGCGTTTCATAATATCAGAGAATACCCCCGTCAGTTCGGCCGCGGCGCAATGAAGGAATAAAGATCGTAGTTACTAATTTACAACCTCGTTGATGAGCAACATTTAGAAAACATGTACTTTTAATTCAGCATTGGGTGAAATCGAAGCGTCTAGTTTGTACTGAATGCATGTTGATGATTATACACTTATTATAGGGGGTAACTACATTGCCACGACATCGGCTTCCTCCATCTTTCTGCGCCAGCTTTTTAAATAAATCGCCGACCCGAAGTGAGTTGAGAGCTGTCTGCTGAAAACATCTTTCTCCCACCGGAGCAGCCCCTCCGCCGCCCGTCCGTATACGGCATTCCCCAATTCATTCTCCCCCATGGTCAAGATAACCACACTACGAGGTCTTTACTTGTTGTGGATGTAGGATACCCGAGAGTCGGAGAACCCGACGCGGCCTTAGATTCATAATATCAATAACGTCCAGTTCGGGCCGCGGCGCAATGAATGAATAAAGATCATAAAGACGTCGGAAGAAATAAACGTTTATTTTGACAGATGTGCCCTAAGTTACTACTTAACAACCTCATTGATGACCACGTTTAGGAAAACATGTACTTTAATTCAGCATTGGGTTAAGTCGAAGCGTAGCGTCTGTGTGCTTCCACCTTTAATGAATGCATGCCATGCGTGCTCCCGCGGCCAGGGATACGCTTCTTATAAATGGGGGCTACATTAACCGGCTTCCTCCATCTTCTTCGCCACCTTTTAATAAACTCGCCGTTTCTCGTTTTTATTATTTATTTATTATTCGATTTAGCTTGTCCGTTCACGTGCCGATTTTTGTGCGAAGTAGATTGGATAAAGGTGTTTACATGCATTTTACAAATCCTTTGAGATCTTATTTGTTTAGTTACCCGATTATGACTATTATTATGTATTATACTATTGTACTACTTACTATTACTATTATGATGATGTAAACGGCTGACTGATATCGGATCGATATCGGTATCGAACGATACGCAAGGCCCCAGCATCGGTATCTGCATCGGAACTGAAAAAGTTGGATTGGTGCATCCCTAATCCAGGCATAATACTGTTAGTTGATGTTATGATGGTGCTCAGAGTCCACACACACACACACACACTGTCCTGACAGGATTATAGGGACACAGTGTGTTGTAAGGACAGAAGCAAACCTGTAAACATTCAAACTGAGATTTTGTGTGTCGGATGGGCACTTCTCAGACCTGAATTATGAGGACCCAGTTTTTCATGAATTCAATTCTGCATTTCTTCACACAATACGTTTCACAAGTTGGTTATGTGTTATGTTAAGGATTCCCATGGTCATAGGAAACCACTACGGTTTATAGGAAACCTGAAAAAGTCATAGAATATCAAATACCGTATTTTCCGGACTATAAGTCGCGGTTTTTTTGTAGTTTGGCTTGCCCTGCGACTTATATTTCGAAGCGACTTATATGCCAAAATTGTGCGTACATAATCCTCGGCCGCAAGATGGCACCGTCATTCATTAGGCCTACAACTGAACGCTGCAAGCCTACTGCACCACCGAATAAATTATATTCTCGTCGTCATCGTCCTCAATGTCCTCCGGTTCAACCAAAGCTACCCCAGCCTTAGCTGCAATTTTGTAAATGTAAATGGACTGCATTCATATAGCGCTTTTCTAACCATTGGCCACTCAAAGCGCTTTACAATTTTGCCTCACATTCACCATTCACGCACACATTCACACACCGACAGCGGAGTCAACCATGCAAGGCGACAGCCAGCTCGTCGGGAGCTAACAGTCAGGGTTAGGTGCCTTGCTCAAGGACACCTCGACACTCAGCTAGGAGGAGCCGGGGATCGAACCAACAACCTTCAGGTTACCAGCCAACCCGCTCTACCTCCTGAGCTACTTCCGCCCTGTGCAACATAGCTGTCACACATATCACAGCGCATGACTTGGCCGGCGAAAACTGGAGCCCTCCGCTGGACTTGTGAAGGCATCTACGCTCAGGTTTAGGACCGCGGCGCATACGCGTCCGGTGGAATCCCGGTGTCACTGAATTCGGTATACTCTCAGAACTACGAGGGGCCGACACACCTATATTGCTATTGCAATTTTATTCAGTCTCTCCAGACTAAACGTTCTTGTTTAAATGTTTAAAAATAAATGCGACTTATACACCGATGCGACGTATATATGTTTTTTTCCTCGTCATGGAGCATTTTTTGACTGATGCGACTTATACTCGGGAGCGACGTATAGTCCGGAAAATACGGTAGTTTGGGTTCATTACTCCTGTCTTCCTTCTTTCTGCTGACTATTAACTAACATTTCTGCCATACACATGGCTGGTGTCGTGACACGATGTTTGTGAAATGAAAATGAATTGGTTCATGTTCAAATGTCAACTCTGTTTCTGTCATTGACTCATTCACAGGACGTCTGTGATGGGGTTGATATGATGGCAGCGGTTAGTTCAACTCCCGCAACATCAAAAGACGCCACTGTAAGTGTAATTATGAGGACCCCGTTTTTCATGAATTCCCTTCTTGAATGCCTCCTTGCAGCTGCATAGCTTAGAAACTGAAAAATTGGAGGATGAGGATTTGTGTTTCTACTATGTTTAATAAGCCATAGGTTGAAAAGTATCATCCCAACTTTTTACAAGTGATGACTTATTCTGTAGGTATGAACATTTACTTTTAGGTTATTCAATTATAAATATAGCCTACAGTGTATGTGTATAGCATTGTTATTAGGGCAGGGTCCACCATACACCAGTGTGCATGTGTTTGCGCACTTACAGTGGAGGGGGGAGGGGCTGACTGGGAGTGAAAGATGCTTTGCTGAAGCATTGGCGTAAAACACTGTATTCGCATCACGCAAGGGGAGACAGCGTGCCATTTTGAAGATTTAACGTCAAGTTTAACACGTGGGGTATGAGCAAATCCATATCATACTTAATCCAGTGCAGCCTGTGGGTAAATGTTTATATCGCATATTTACAAATTTTCTCAATTTTATTTTTACTGATATACATTATTGCTTCCTCAGTGCCACCATATACTTACCAGCGCATTTGTCAACGCTTTGGACCATTGTGAAGCTTGCAATGGACCTGTCTCCGCTCTAAGATGGCTTGGTTACACATGCAAATGTTCGTATTTACATCACACCAACACAGTTGTTGTTGTTGTCTTTGGTGCAGTTATGTTAAACTAAAATAAAAGCCAGACTTGCTAACTTTTCATTTAAATGTGCTTTTAGTGTGTTCAAGGTCGTGGCACAAATCTTGCTTTATCAAGATGAATCCGTTGCAGGTATGTTCATTGTCTTCTATTCCATTTTAAATTTGACTTTAAAATGTTTCGTGTTGGATTGTGATTTATACAGTAATACATTTTGGGGGTTTATTTTAAACAAAGCTTCTTTTTTTTTGCTGCATAGGATGTTGATGAGCATGTTTCCGACTCTGCAAGTAGTCACGGCACTTCCTCCGGTGATCTCTTTCACATTGACACTGAATCAAGTTGTGATGGAAATAGTGATAGTGAGGATCCACAGTGGGTAAACCTACCACATCGAGAGGCTTCTTCTAATGAGGCTGCAGTGGTGCCAGAAGTCTCTCCTTGCACTGCAAGAAATTACTGCTATGTTTGCAAAACACCTCAATCTAAAATATCCCGTCATCTTAAAAAACATGAAAAAGGAGAGCTTGATATTGCTGAAGCATTCTCGTTTCCTAAGAAATCAAAAGAGAGAAAAAGACTACTTGAGAAGTTGCGGAACAGAGGTAATTACGAACACAACCAGGAAGTTTTGAGGAATCATGAAGGACAACTGAAATTAAGAAGAAGACCATCACGATCAAAAATCTCTGTGACAACCCAAACGCATGTGCACTGTGCATATTGTAAGGGCATGTTCATTTGTAAGGAGCTGTGGCGCCACTTGCGTAGATGCCCATCAAAGACGGTCTCCGAGAGTGAGGCTGTTGGGAAGAATAGAGTCTTAGTTGCGGCTGATATCTCGGAGACAACATTCTGCCAAGCAATTTGCGCTGGACTGTGGAAAATCCTTAGAAATATGAGGCAAGATGAGATTGCATCTGTTGTACGAAATGACTTCCTCATTCTGCAACTGGGCCAGTCTCTCTTCAACAAGCATGGGAGTGATTCAACAAAGTTTGAGTATATCAGAGCCAAGGTCCGAGAAATGGGCAGACTGTTGTTGACCTTAAGAAAGAAATATTCTATATTTAGCTTTGAAGAAGCTGTAAAGCCAAATCATTTTTACAAGATCATTGGAGCTGTCAGAGCAGTTGCAGGATATGATGAAGAGAAACACTCCTATTGCACACCAAGCCTTGCCCTGAAATTGGGACACTCGCTCAAGAAGATCGGTGACATTATTCTCTGCAGGGCCATCGCAGCAGAGGATGAAGATTTGATTAAAGCAGCAGAACGATTCACACAACTCTGCACAAAACAGTGGGCAACACAGGTCTCCCACACTGCACTGGCTACTTTGAGCAAGGCAAAATTTAACAAACCATCCACCATACCATTCACAGAGGATGTGCAGCTCTTGCACAAGTACCTGGAGGACAAATCAGCAGACGCCATTGAAAACCTAAAAGACCATGATTCTCCACAGGCGTATGCTGAACTTGCTAGGGTGACACTCACTCAGATAATCGTCTTTAATAGACGCCGTGCAGGAGAAGTCTCAAAAATGACACTTGAGTCCTTCAAAAAAAGAGACCAGACTGAGCTCCATAGTGACATAGCTGCTAGCTTGTCACCGTTTGAACAAAAGCTAGCCCAGCACTTCAGCAGGGTTGAAATTATGGGCAAAAGAGGGAGGAAAGTTGCTGTTCTATTAAACCCGGAAGTTGTCAGTGCAACAACACTTCTATCACACAAAAGAGACGCATGTAACGTCCATAAGGATAACCCCTTCCTCTTTGGACGTCCACAGTGCCCACCCACGAGCTACTACAGGGGACAGGACTGCATACGAATTTTTGCACACGCGTGCGGTGCAAAGAATCCTGATAATCTGAGGTCTACGCAACTTCGCAAGCACATTGCAACATTGTCCCAAATTCTCAATCTCAAAAATAATGAGCTGGACCAACTTGCCAATTTCTTGGGCCACGACATTCGGGTCCACAGAGACTTTTATCGTCTTCCGGAGGCAACTATAGAAATGGCAAAAATCACAAAGCTTCTACTTGCAATGGAAAAAGGAACTCTTGCAAAATTCCAGGGAATGTCTCTTGACGAGATTGAGGTTGAAGGTAAGTGGTGGTATCAACACTCTTAATAATGTGAGGTGTACAAACTTGAAACAACAATGATTTTTATTTTTGCATCAATCGTGCTTTTCTTTAGCTGAATTGGACCCAGAGCTGGAAGATGGAGATGATGAAGGCGATGGAGACGACGACGACGGAGGCTGCGAAGGTGACGACGGAGGCTGCGGAGGTGACGACGGAGGCGGCGGAGGCTGCGAAGTTGACGACGGAGGTGACGACGGAGGTGATGACAGAGGCGGCGGAGGCGACGACGGAGGCGGTGGTGAAGAGTCAGATTGTCCCCTTGGACTAAGAGGTATGTCTTGAATATCTTCCAGTGTACATTTGTGGTATTTTGTGGATTAAGAACCATGTTCAAGTTCCCTTTGCTTTATCACTGAAGTTATCATGGGTTTATGTTTGTTCAACTTCTCCCCAACTTAAAATGGCCTGGTAAACCATAAGGTATGCAAGGGACAGCTCTTTTCCGAAACAGAAATTCACAACAAACACTATTGCTTTCAAAAAACTATTTCAAATCATTCAATAATAATATTCATTTGAAAGTTGACTTTAACTTTAATGTTTTAACCTCTGGGACCCTTATACATGCGTGCTTTTCACATTTCATTTTATGATAATTTTGTCTGAGTTCATGCATATGGCACAATAAATTGACCTAACAATGAGCTAAATGTGGCCATCAGGGTCAAGTCCATGGAGCCGCATTTAAAGGTAGTCGTGTACTATAATTATGTACACATACAGGAAACAAGAACATACTCATAAAACTTAGAACACACATCTAATCACTATTGCGACTACCAAAGTATTGCATTGATCACTTAACGTCAATTGATGCTGAAGGCCATTTTTGTGTTCATTTCACCAGAAAATCAAGAAATGAAGATGCCTGTAGAGCCCACCAGCTCCTCAGGTAATGTGCGGGAAAGTCATAATTTGCTATATTGTAGGCAGTACTACTGTGCTGCATGTGTTCTGACGGGGAGAAAGCAGACAAAATGCAAAGCTGTTATAACTTCTGAACTTCTTAAATCTGAACCTTCTTTTTATATATTTATTTTAGGGAAAAGAAAAAGTATGGAATTGACCCAGGGTGAGGCCAAGAGTTACAAAGGTAAGGTTTTTGTTTTTGTCTTAAATGGTAGTAATGGTCTGGGTGTTCCAGAAATCAGGTTTAGTGAACACACTGAATTTGTAAGTAAATGTACAGTTCTTAGAGATATACATTTTGATATTGTGTCATATTTACAACAATTGTTATGGCACACTGACTAGCAAGGACATTTTAAAATGGCACTTCACATTAAAACGGTTGCATAGGGCAAGTAAATCCAAACTTCAGGCAAGTAGATTTCTGACCAATTTGCCCGACCGTGAAAAAAATCCTTAACATTGAACCCTGAAGTTCAAGCTGAAGTTCAGCAAATTGTATTTTTTTGTGTGAAAAGTAAACTTCTCCATAGGTGCTTTGGATATTGTACTAGCTATTCTAACAAAATAATTTCTTGCTTCTCCAGGGGGAAACAAACTGTGTGCGACCCAGAGTGTGGCATCCAGCTCCAAAGGTAAAACTAAATCCATTCATTCCTTTATTTTTTATATGCTTAATCAGCACACATTAATAAATAATTAAATATTGACAGAATACTAAGTACAGTTCAATTTAGTACATGGTGTCATCATCTTATGTACACATCACTGTTGTTAGAAGCAAGTATATCTTTGGCCTAAAAGGTATGCAGAAATCTGGCAGCCAGACAAATGTGACATTTATAGTTTTTAGGCCTGTCAATGACCAAAGATTTTCCTGGTTGACCAGTTAAGGTCATTAGTCGACTTATCGTCATACTTTTCTGATATTAATTTAATTACATATTTTTTGCTAATATCATATTGTTTTAACTAGCCTGCTGTTATAAATGATCATGTAGCCTGATGTTTCCAACTAGTTTAATGGTGTAAAAGTCAAGTATGGCCTAACTTCTTACCTTTATAACTATATATAATTTTAATCACTTTAGATTTGTCTTTACCAGAGTCGGAAAAAGACGCTATCGTCATGCTAATGCTATGCTAACATTACTTGCGTGTTTTAGATGTTGACATGTTTACCTGCAGAGTTGCATGATGTCACCTTCTATGGGTCCTTTATCCTCTGAAATAATCCACACTATATTTCCAGCCCTTCATAATAATTAACTGTCTAATAACCACAGGGACCAGGTGTGTTTCACACTGAGGTTTACAAGTGACGAGTAGTGGCACTTCCTGTGTCCGTCATTTCAAATTAAAAGCTTTGTTTTGTTTTTTTAATCCTACGACCAACGGACCAATGAAAACGTTGATTAAAGTTCAACTATTAGGGGGCAGCCCTAGCAGTTTGCCTAGAATTTTCAACAAATGCTACTATATGTGACTTTTGTATATAACATAATTTACCTATAGCTCAAAACTAAACTTATAACAGTTCTTGTCTTCACTATCTTAACATCAATTTTTTTTTCATTGACAGAATTCAAATCAAGAAGATGTGTGAAAAGGCCATGTAGCAAGACTGAAGTTGGTGCTGTCATGAAACATTTTAAGACACACATTTCAAAGGGACACTTGGCAACTAAGTTAGAGTGTGAGCGGTGTAAGGTTTCTGAGCACCCTGTTTTGAGCGACAGATCTCAAAATATAAGAGACTTTGTTAGGAACAGGGGCCTTATGTTTAAAAGAAAGTTCTAACTTGTTTTATTTTTTTACATATGTTTCAAAGGTTCCTCAGAGCATTATTACGTGTTTGTGTTAGTTCATGTTAGTTCATAGTTCATAGTTCAGGGCTATTTAACCTCCTTAACAAGTGGGCCGAAAAGGAAAACCACTGGGGGTTCATGGGCCACACAGAGTAGAACGATGTCAATGAATCGCTGCAAATAAATCGTACTTAAAGTAGTGTTAACTTAATGTATATAGTACTACTACATGGAATAAACTTGTCAAACGCATTCCTTCCTTCTTCACTTTTAATCGTATCATTAGAAAATATTTTGTTCTCACATATTTTGGACACGTATTTAGAATTCAACAATGTTGTTTGAATCATCACAAAACAGAACTACTGTACATATGAGACATTTTGAGCCAGTGAGTCAGTGAGAAAGATTGCACTGCCTTTTTTGCCTAGTTTGAATCATCCTGAGACACTCATGCAGCTTCTCATAGGTCATGGAGCAGCGTGCCCTTGTTCTGATGGCATTCATATGAGAAAAGCTAGACTCAACGTATCGGTTGAGCCAAACATTGTCAGAATAAGTGATGCCAGTTCCTGATTATGGGGTACTGCTACTGGCTAGTATCACCGGCTACACACGGAAACCTGATTTGCATGCAACTATGTTTCTCCTTTATTTTATTTATTTTTTGCATGCAACCTCTTGCGGGCCAGAAAAAAATTAAGAGGGGCCGTATTTGGCCCACGGGCCGCTAGTTGAATAGGCCTGTCATAGTTCATAGTTCATGTTCATGTTCAAATAATTCAGATTTGTTTATGTGGAGTTCAATATGTGGAGTTCAATATAACGCAAGTTCAATGTTAAGGATTTTTTACACTCTTGTTAAAGAAAATAAATAAAAATTGTGTTATTTATTAACTGATTCAAAGATTATTACTGTAATTCCAGGACATGAAGGTACATAAAAGGAACAACCTTCTCAAGGTTCCATAAAAGCAGCAGACAATTACAAAATTACTATTTAAAAGTTAAACAGCATTCAGTGCTAAGAAATAATTTGATATATAAAATAATACTACATTTTATTTAAAGCGCCTTTCAAGGTACCCATTCACTAGATGACAGTGACATGTCATTTTAATGGCAAATCTTTTAGCTGCTGTGGATAGATGAGATTTAAATTTCAAGAGAAAATAAACATGTTTATTGTGTATAGATAGCATAGAGTATTACACATTAGTCAAAGTTCAGTAGTAGTGTTAATCTTTAAAAAAACAGGTAATTGACCATTCTCAAAACTCTTGATGGATTGACATACAACACTAGTGTATGGGTGTAATGAATAGTTGGACCAGTGCGGTCCTTGTAATTAAGGTTTTTGCCCTGATTGTGTGTGTGTCTGTGTGTGTGTGTATGGGTAATGACCAGATAAACCCAGTGCGGTCCTTATAGTTAAGGGTTTTGGCCTGATTGTGTGTGTGTGTATGGGTAATGACCAGATAAACCAGTGCGGTCCTTATAATTAAGGGTTTTGCCCTGAATGTGTGTGTGTCTGTGTGTGTGTGTATGGGTAATGACCAGATAAACCAGTGCGGTCCTTATAGTTAAGGGTTTTGCCCTGATTGTGTGTGTGTGTATGGGTAATGACCAGATAAACCAGTGCGGTCCTTATCGTTAAGGGTTTTGCCCTGATTGTGTGTGTGTGTATGGGTAATGACCAGATAAACCAGTGCGGGCCTTATAGTTAAGGGTTTTGCCCTGATTGAGTGTGTGTGTATGGGTAATGACCAGATAAACCAGTGCGGTCCTTATAGTTAAGGGTTTTGCCCTGATTGTGTGTGTGTATGGGTAATGACCAGATAAACCAGTGCGGTCCTTATAATTAGGGTTTGCCCTGATTGTGTGTGTGTATGGGTAATGACCAGATAAACCAGGGGGGTCCTCAGAAATCAATTTTGTGTCAGGAAACGCCTCCTCCCGCCCCCGTCCTCATAGTCCTTAAAAAGTCAGGTTTTCATAACTTCAGATTCTTTAACAGTAATTCAATTTTAAATAGCCAGAAAATGTTCTGATTTTTTTTTAGACCATATTCATGTTTCTTGCATGTCTCTGGGACAAAGGGAAAGGTGGGACCCCGTAAACCATGTCTGGGCCTGTATGGGAAAAGTGTCCTTTTAAACCAGAGCAACCAGTATGTGTGTGTGTGTGTGTGTGTGTGTGTGTGTGTGTGTGTGGTGTGTGTGTGTGTGTGTGTGTGTGTGTGTGCGTGCGTGCGTGTGTGTGTGTGTGTGAATACACACACTGTAACGCAAGTGTTTCTTGTCGGTTCTTTGACGTGTCTTGTATTTCCACAACGAGACTGTTGTGGGGGTTATCTGAGCCATGGTTGAGAAGGAATTGGGGGAAAGGAACTTTGGCTTTGACTGGCTGAAGGGTTCAGTCGACTTCAGGTTGATGTGAAAGTGGAAGAACCAGAGACGTCGCAGAACCCGACAAAGTCGTTTGTGATTCATTAGATCGTCTGGAGGCGCACACAGCTTTTGGCCGTGATAATATGTATTAAATGATATAGATTTCTATGTATTATATGATATTATTTAGATATAGAGCTCCAGGACTGTGACGCAAGTGTTGTACACTTCCTTGTTATTTGGATAACCGTTCTGTCGGACTCTCGTCTCTGGTATTTCTACAACGAGACTCGTATTGGTGGTTATCTCAGCCAAGGTTGAGAATGAATTGGGGGGAAGGAACTTTGGCTTTGACTCCCTCAAGAACATGAACCACGACATGGAGGAGAAAGGGATTGTTGGCGGCGAATGTCTCCAGCTTGAGACCCGCTGGGGGAACACCGCCGGAGGCGGAGGTGCCTGAGCACTGCCCGGCAACGATCCCTTTCTCCTCCTTGTCGCGGTTCATGTTCTTGAGGGAGTCAAAGCCAAAGTATATGTAAACACCCCCGCTGATATTTGAGGGATTGGTATGCACCAATCTCGGGTCAGCCCATATAAGGGAGCCGTGTCAGTCCCGACGGGGGGAAGCTAAAAGGCAGAAGCTAGGCCATGCTCTCTGTATATGCTCTGAAAATGTAAATAAAAGGAATTGTTGCGCACACACTGCCTTTTGTGCTGATCCTAAGGACCGCTCGACATTCTACCCCATGACAATACAACATCAGACATAGAGAAAACAAGGAAGATACTTCACATACATCTTGAACCAAAATAACTACAAATAATACTGAGGTAGCCAGCATGCGTTTGGAAAAACCTCCAACACACTGGCCCCTCACCAAATCAAGGAAATCATGTATTTAAAACACTAATTGACAAGACAGAAATGTGTTAGTCACCCTGCTGTCCTTTTAGCCGCACCTCCAGCACTCCCCCATTGACTCATCCAAATCTAGACAGTTACACATACAACATATACAAAGCACCCTAACCCTCTTCACATACACTTTATCCAAAATCTAACTTCACATCCCCATCATCTCCAATCACAACTAGAACTGCAAGCAGTTATCCAGGGGTCCAGATATGTGCATTCGCCGGCACAACGCGAAGCATGTATTCAAAACGCTACCGTGAACCTGAGGGTTATAAAGGTTTTGACTGTGAGAGGTTCGGTGTGGGAGTTATATCCCCAAACGCGTTTTCAGAACATTCCTTGGCCAGTTAGGAGATGAACAATTCCCTCGTTTATGGCGGCCCCTAATGGCGAAAATTTTGTAGAAGATATACAATTTCCTCGTTTATTGCGCCCCCTAATGGCGAAATTTTCCGATCTTTTATCGAACGACAATAAGGTTAGCACCAACATGTGTGTAAAATTTGGACTCGATCCGATGTCTAATTTTGGATTTATTTGGATTTTTGATTTTCCACGTCTAAATTAGCTAATAAACCAATATTCAAAACGCTACCGTTTCGTCGTCGAAGGTCGGATCAAAAAAGTGTTCGAATTTATTTTTTTGTGTGCGTCTGAAGATTGGTGTCGATTTGGCAAGAAATGTGGGAGGAGTAGCGAAAAGACAGTTAAGCGTTTTTCGTGATTTTGCGAAAAAATATTTATGGACGCAAATGGGCGTGGCCTATGCCAAAAGATGCAGCAGGCTCCAGTGAATCTGTGTGTCTAATGTTTTGGACTGTGGGAGGTTCGATGTGGGAGTTATAGCATCAAACGCGTTTTTCTTGGTATAGCGCCACCAAGTGACCGGCATGTCTGGATTTGTCGTCTGCGTAGTCCTCACGGATTTGGATTTGTTTACAAAACGTGACCCGCTCAAAATTTAAAGGCGGGCTACGTAAGCTCCGCTAGCTCCGCACGCTCCGCTTGCCAGCTGAAATACGAAATGGACCGGTTTTTAATAAAAAAGGGACAGAAATAACTCAAAAACCAGACGAACAGACAGACAGTGTTGCTAGTGGAGTGGATGAGGGAAATAAGTCTGAGGACAAAAATCAGCAGGAAGACATCGGAGAGGGGACGGGCAGAGAAACGGCAGGTGTAATTAAAAAACGAAAAATAAGAAGCATACAAGATGAGCACAGAAAATTTCAAGAGAAGTGGACGGACGAATTCCTGTTTGTTTTGCATTGTATGAACCCTCTATGTTTGATTTGCAAACAAACCCGTGCCGGTTTCAAACGAAGCAATCTGGAGCGCCATTTCAAACGGCGCATCCAAAATTCAAGGAAATGTACCCGCCTGGCAGTGAACTAAGAATTAAGAAAACTGCACAGCTCACTGCTTCATTGTGTGAGCAGCAAAATCTAATCCACCGCACAACCTCCACTGCAGAGCGCTTAACAGAGGCGTCTTATGAGATAGCGTGGATTCTGGCGCGGGCTAAAAAACCTTTCTCCGACTCAGAAATAGTGAAAGACTGTTTTTTGGCTTCAGCAGAAATACTGTTCACAGACTTTGACAACAAGGACGCCATCCTTAAACAATAAAAGGGTTACAGCTGTCAGATTCAACAATAATGAGGCGGATGGAAGACATCGGAAAGGACATAAGTGACCAGTTGTTGGCTGATCTGCGCGCTGCATCGTGTTTCAGCATCGCAGTGGACGAAAGCACAGATGTCACTGACGTTTGCTCAGCTGTGCACTTGGGTGAGGTTCCCAAAAGAAAACTGTTTTCAAGAGGAAATGTTGTGCTTACTCCATGGCCAAACAAGAGGTGAGGATATTCTGAATGCACTTTTAGTATTTTTTGAGGAAAATAATCTCAGCTGGTCCAAACTTGCAAGTGTGTGTACTGATGGTGCTCCAAGCATAAGAGGCAAAGAGAAGGGTCTTGTTGGCCTCATGAAAAAAAGAGATGAAATTCCCAATTTCATCAGCTTCCATTGCATCATTCATCAGGAGACACTGGTATCAAAGCTCAGAAACAGTGAATTCCAAAATGTGATGCAAAGGGTTGTGCATGTGGTCAATTACATTGTTCAAGAGCACTAAACCACAGACAATTCAGACAGTTAATCCAGGACTATGACACAGAGTACAGCAATTTAGTGTTGCACAGTGAAGTAAGATGGTTGTCCCGTGGAAGGGTGCTGGAGCGATTTCTGAGCCTCCTTCCTGAAATCAACAGTTTCTTGGACAGCAAGGGGAAACACCAGCCAGAGCTGAAAGACCCACACTGGATCATACAGCTGGCCCTCCTTACTGACATTACCTGTCACCTGAACACTCTCAACTTGCAGCTCCAAGGAAGAGACAAGCTTCCAAGTGACATGCTGAGGGCAGTCAGAGCATTCCAAAACAAAATAACTGCTCTGTGGATACCTGACAGAGAACTCATCCACTTCCCTAAACTCAGAGCAACAACCACAAGTGACCCATCTCTGCAGCAGCATTTCAGCTACAGCAGATTTGTTGAAGTTTTGGAGGAGCTGAAGGGTGAGTTTGAATCCAGATTCAGTGATGTGACTGAATATAAGGAGATTTTCAATTTTATTGAAAACCCCTTCCATGTGGATGCGTCCTCCCTCACGTCAAACATCACACAGCTCTGCCCTGGTGATCGTGCTGCTCTGGAGAGTGAAATAATTGAGCTGCAAACAAACAACATTCTCCAAGTTGAACTCAGAGCAGGTGTTGGCCACTTCTGGAGTTTGGTTTCTGAAGCAGACTTTCCCACTTTGAAACCACTTGCACAGAAAGTGATGTCTTTCTTCATGAGCACATACACCTGTGAGTCAACATTTTCGACATGAACACTATCAAGAGAAACAGAGAAACCGACTGACCCATGGTCATCTTGAATGCCTCACTGTGATTGCAACAACCAAATACAAATACAACATGAAGAAAGTCAAGGACATGCATGCCAGCTTCCGCTCATCACAGTATTAAGTTAAATCTGGTCTTAAATGAAAATCCATTGTTATTACTTTTTTGTTGTTTTGTTGTTACGGCCTGTGGGCCGATGCCTGCAGTTCGGTTGGTTCAGTGTGTCACTTCCTTGCAGTGGTAAGGGTGAGCTGTGTGTTTTAAGCCTTGATGTCTCCCTTTCAGTGGAAAGGTGACTGTGGCCAGGGAATCTTTTAACATTGTTCTGTTGGTATCCTGGTTCTTTTTGGAGACCGGTATTTTGTGTTAACCGATTGCATGACTGACTATCCTGGTACCTTTTTGCAGGCCAGCGTTTTGAGTTCAACCTGACGGTGTTGTTGTTTATTTTGTTAAATAAAATAAAACTCCTGTTTTTTAACAAGGCACATGTCTCTTTGTCCTCTCTTTCGCTGACCAGGTCCTGGAATAACATAATTTTATTACTCCCCTCATCCCCTTAAGTCTGGGACGTAACACCAATTAATATGAAGAAATGCACATTTGCAAAGGTGACTTAGCATGTTGTCATAAAAGTGGCTCTCCTTTTGATTTTGCAATGCCAATGTAGCTCTTGTCAAAAAAATAGTGAGGATCACTGCCCCAAGGCATTGGTTCTCAAAGTGCGGCCCGCGGAATCATTCCTGGCGGCCCGCAATGACATACATAAATAATTATGTAAGTTATAAAAAAAATAAAGAGAAAATTCGACTCTCTCTAGCTTTCAATTAAATCCTTTTACATTTGTTAGTTTTAATCCGACTGTACATTATTTTGAAAGGGTGAACCTCAGTTTCGTGGATTTAGACCTCACTTGACCTCACTCCCGGAGGTCCACGGTGCAATGTTTTTTTTTGACCACTGGGATGCTGACGGCGTTTTCCTGCCAATTTTTTTTTCCTTGGCGGCCCTCAGTCAAATTTGGGGTTCCTAAATGGCCCTCAGTTGTCAAACCTTTGAGAACCCCTGCTCTAAGGAAATCATCTTCCCAAACATAACTATACACCATATTTACATCTCTTCTCATTATACTCATAAAACACTCCACACTTCAACTCGCTTCTTTTCATAATGGGCTACATTTCTTCTGTGCTTGACAGCAAACCTTGCATGGCTTAAAACATAATTTAACAGATTAACATTACAACCTTCCACCCTACTTGTCACACCAAACAGCCACAACTCTCTCCATTCCATTCTCTCCACAAACCCTCCTCCCCAAACATCTGTTTATTAATTATTTAATTTTCACAAAGTATCCCTCCAACTCACAGCATTCAACAAACTCATGCATACACGTTCCACCCCCACCCCGCACACATCACATTCCTTCTTCACATTCACATCAAACCTGCTTATTATTAAATTGTTAAACACCCTATTGTGCCGTAAAGGAAGTCAAAATTTTCGCATTCAATACAGTTCCATTTCACTCTTAAATTCCTCCATATTCCCCCCTAACATCCATATCAATCATCACTCTTACCCATACTTTCTCCGCAGCCGGTCTCCTCACTTCTTTCCCTCTTAAACATCTATATTATTATCTCTCGTTTTCAAACTCTTCAGACTCACCCCACATATTTCTATCTCTCCTTCTCCATTCACCACACCCCTTTATCTCTCTTCATATATTCTATTATGTCCCTGATACAGCTTATTGTGTCTGTTATGTCCTACCTGGTATGCTATATGCCTGTGTGCTTCCCACCACCTCCCTATTACTTGTTTGACCCTATTGGCTAACACCCTTGCTAAAACTTTATAATCACTATTCAGCATACTAAGTGGCCTATAATTCTGTAGTCTATCCCTACTCCCTTTCTTATATATCATAGTAACTAACCCTATCGACATGCTAAGCGGCATCTCACCCTTCTCCTCTATCCATCTAAATAATCTATCTAGCACTGGCACTAATTCCTATCTAAACTCAACGTAAAATTCTCCAATTAACCCATCTATCCCTGGACTCTTATTTCTGCCTAACCCTCCTATAGCTTCATTTATTTCTCCCGTCCCTATTCCTCTCTCACACATCTCCCTATCATCATCGCTCACCCTATATTTCACACTATCCAACACCTGACTCTTACTCTCCTCATCAACTTCTTCTTTCCTAAATTTCCTTCTACTCTTTCAGCTATCCCTACAAAATCTGTAATCATCTCTCCTTCCTTTCCTTCCACCTTTTCTAAATAATTCTTCTTCTGCTTCATCTTTTCTAACCCTAAAAAGAACCATGTACATTTATCTCCCTCAATCACATATATAGCCCTACTTCTGACTATTGCTCCCATACACCTCCACTGTTCTATCTCCTTCAGTTCATCTTTAATTCTAATATACTTCCCCAAATCATAACCTACCACCTCATCCGCTCTCTTTGCCTCTCTAGCTAAATCTTCCTTTAACCTCTCTCTCTCTCTCTGTTTCATATTCCTGCCTCTACTATAACCTATACTCAATTCCTTTATCTCTTCTTTCAAACTCTCCCACCACCTCCCAATGTCCTCCTCATACATTCTCTCATTCTTCCTCCTCAATATACATTCTCTCACTTTCTTTTTGTACTTTTTCTCTCAGCAACTCACCATTCATACACCACACGCCCCTCCCTCTCTCTCAAACCCCTGACCTAAGTTAAACCCTAACACCATGTGATCGTTGAGTGCGGTAACCTTATAATCAACTCTCCCTATCCTACCTGCTATGCCCTTTGTGCTCAAGACTAAGGCCCAATCCCGTTTCTTTGCTCTGTCTGAACCCTAACCCTCTTTGCTCCCCCTCATTGCTCCCCCTCATTGCTCCCCCTAACCGATCCCCTACCAAATGGGACAACCCTACCCTGTGACGTCATCAAACCCTAACCTGTGACGTCATCATTAGTCGTCGACCACGAGGATATACAGACGCGACGAGTATTACGCCGGTTCATTTCACAATGCCTTCTTCAGCTGCAGTGTTTTCTTTAGCTTGGGTGTTAAACATCTTTCTGAGTTTGAACGCCAATCGGAGCAATCCAAGAAGAAGAAGAAGAGTTTACCAAGGATGTCTTCGACGCATGGGAATGCTTGTGGCTCGGTTTGAGGTATGTAGAACAGACTGTGCAACAAGTTTAGTTGTAGTTATCCTAGCCACAACATGCTAAATACTGACGTAAATTTCTTGGCTCAACCCCATTGTAATACATCATGCAATTTTAAAGAAAAAAGACTGTCTGAATAGCGACACATGCATTGTATGTAACTACTAATGCGTTTGTGGTTCATCCCCCCCCCCCAAACGATCTCCAAACTATTTGGATCGTTTGGGGATGGGGAAGGAAACGCCATGTATATCTGGAATTGTTTTCCCCGCAGTTGCAAGTCGTAAAAACCCATTTTCAGAGTAAATTATGTGAACTTATTTCATTTTCCAGACCGAGGGTCCGCAGTACTGCAAGCTGAATCAGAACGTGCCCATACTGCGGTTGTGGTTCAACGTCGAGCTTGAGCTGAAGCGGGACTTCCGCCTCACTAGACGAGCCATGAATGGTATGCAGAGGCTTCTAAGGAGGGACCAGGACCATGGTTGGGGTCAGGACCTGGAAGTCCTGATCTATGTGTACTGGCTGGCTCATGGACTGTCCTATCGGGTTGTAGCCAGTGTGTTCAATGTGCCAAGATCCACAATCCATCGGATCATCCACAGAGTGGCACGCAGCATATGGGTCAACCTGAAGCAAGCCATCGTTTCCCACACGCAGGAGAGCTTCAGGCAATTGGGCAAGGATTTGCCCAGATTTCAGGGAGCCCAGCCTTTGGCAATGTTGTGGGCGCAATAGATGGCTGCCACATCAGGATCAAACCCCCTCTACAGCACAGAATCGACTATTTGAATTATATAGGGTTCTTTTCGTTAAATATGCAGGCCATTTGTAATTCAGATGGTCGATTTCTTGACATATTTGTTGGCTACCCGGGGTCAGTTCATGACACACGAATAATGAAAAACAGCAGTTTTTACACGGCAAAACGGTACCCTCCCCCTGGTTACATTCTTCTGGGTGATGGTGGTTATCCCTGTTTAAATACGCCCATCTGCCTAATAACCCCTTACAAGGAGCCCGTTTGTGGAGAGGTACAGGGGCGTTTTAACTATTACCATTCAAGAGGGCGCAGCATCATTGAACGGGCGTTCGGAATGATGAAGACCCGATGGAGGTCGACCCTTTTCCGTGCCCTGGAGGTTCGCCCGTCTTTTGCCCCTCTTGTTATTGCGTCCTGTGCCTTTCTCCATTTTCATTTTGCATTACTTGGCAAATGTGATTGTAGCTAATATGATAACGTACCATTGTTGTGGGATCCTCACTGAATGAGGCCACTATCACCCCAGGGTCTATGAGGGCCTGGACCCCAACACCTCATGCATGTCGCCGTAAAACTGCCATGAGGCAGCAGTCATCTCTCCCCCACCTGTCCCGGATCCCGTTTTGGGATTCTTCAGGTCCTGCAACAAAGATAAACCACCTCCAGTTAATTGTGATTGGAAAAAAAGGTTTAGATCATGGTCAAATTAAGTTATGCATCTCCTCAAAACAATTAGACAATTACCTTGTAGCGTTTCTTCAGGTTCTCCCACTTCTTTGAGGCCTGCTGTGGGGTTACACGTCCCTCCAAATCCAGTTATTTTACCAATTGCCTGTGTCATAAAAACAATTAAGGGTTAGTTATATAATTAATGAAAAAGACAAAAAAACACTGACTGTTGTGTGCGGTAAAGCAACTTTACTCACTCCCAAAGTGCTTTCGACGCACTTTTGGACAGGAGAAACTTTGCGTCGATGGTGGTCCTGAACGTTATCAATGTCCTCACTTCCTGAGGAGACCCTGGAACGATAAATGGATCGTATGATATCCAGATCACGCTAAACATGCAATCAAATGGGCGAAATGGGACATGAAAATAGGGCAAGTGTTGACATGGAACTATCCATGTTGCGGTGATCGCGAGCTAATTCGCTAACTAGCGATTAGTGCATGACAATTCAACCCGCGGCGGTTATGTATCTGGTTATAACGAATGTCTATAATGCATTGAAACTACATTTCGATAATGCAATGGTTATCAGAATTGTATTATCTTTATTAACGAAGGAATTACTTACATTTGTGGCTCGGTGCCTTCCCGCATGCTGCCATCTCGCCGAGAATGTTTCTCAAATGGTTTGTACCGGTTAACACCGGTTTATAAAAGGAACACACATTCTCACATTGATCCACCAGCATTTTTAAAACGAATTATTGCATTACTTGGCAGGGGATAAATATAACATCACTTATATAATATTACTAATATAATATAATATATTAGTAAAGCTTATTTTTAACCTGGAGTCGCTAGAACATGGACGATCTGGATATCATACGACATGAGCCCGGCAGCTCCCCCGGGCTTGAGCCCGGCATGAGCCCGGCAGCTCCCCCGGGCTTGAGCCCGGCATGAGCCCGGCAGCTCCCCCTGCAGCCCGGCAGCTCCCCCGGGGCCGTGGACCGGGGTCGGGCGGCCCAGGGTCGGGGAGCTGCCGGGCTCATGTCGTATGATATCCAGATCTTCCGAGAGTCCGCGGCCGGGCTTTGAAGCCCGCGGCCGGGCTGCAGAGTATAATTAATAAAATAATTAATTGTTAATTACAGAGAAAACACTTAAATTTGTGTTTTTCAAATCCTGTCGCATCTTTTCGCCCTCCATCTTGTCTAGGATATTTCTTGATTTTCCGTTTTCTCGCAAGGTATTGTGGGAGCAAGTCAGAACTGAAGCGCTTTGAGGGTGCCCCTGTCCCTTAGCCCATTAGCATTAAAAGAAGATATCTTGATCATTACAAGTATAAATGAGAAAAGATTCCACATGTTATGTTATCATTTGCACTTTTCTTCCCCTTACCTTGTCTCTGCTTCCTCCCCAGTGGTCTTTTCCTATTTGCAGCCACCTCCTCCAAGTTTTCCCCATCACTGTCTGTTATGTCCGAAGTCGCCCACTTCCACCCTAAGTGCCTCTCCCCCGTAATCTCCCTTGTCCCCTCACTTCCCTCTTCATGTCCCCCCACAGTCATTCCACTCTTTTCCCTGTTCTTCTCCCCTCCTTTAGCTCCCTCCGCCGCGCCTCCTTTCGCTCGTCCGTCCCTCTCGCAGCACTGTCCACGCTGCTGCCGATCTCCTCCCTTTCCTTCTCTCCTCCCGTCTCCGTTGTCTCTTCCGCTGCCGTCTCGTCCTCTCCCATTCCTTCCTGCTCCTCATCCTCATCCATCTGCTCTCCTTCCCCGCCGACTCCCACGTCACTCTCTTCCGCTCCATTCGCCTCAGCTCCGCTTCCTCCTTCTCTCCCTCTCCTCTCGGTCGCTCCTCCTCCTCGCCGACATCCATCTCCTGGCTCCCGCCTTCTCCTCCTTGTTGCCTCTGTTCCTCTTCTGTTCTGCACTCTTGCGTAGTGCCCCTGTTTATGGCACCTGTGGCATCTGAAATCTGGGCAATCCCTCAGAATATGCCCCGGTTGGATACACATCCTTCACACCTTCTCCTGTTTATCGTGGATCACCCGGAAATATTTGGGGCCCGTAGCAGTGTTGAACTTCGTTGAGTACGGCAGTGACCTCACTAAATCATTAAATTTAACTTTAAGAAACCTGGTCCCGTCTGCTATTTTGGTACCGGCCCACATTCTCCTTTTAATAGGTGATACAGCTGAGACCCCCCACCCTTGTAGTTTCCTGATAATGTCCCTGTCCGAGGTGTATGCGGCAGCTCCAAAAACGAAACCACCGTTTCGTCATTAGTGAGCTCTTTCGCAATTACACTAATCCCTCTTATTTTGAAACCGTCCATCAATTCTTTTTCCCACTGAGATGTCCCATTGACATTGAGATGTTTTGTTGAAATCCTAGTTCACTCATTTGTCACATCACGCATAGACTACTGCAACGCCCTCCTCACCGGACTCCCCACCAAACTCATCAACAGACTGCAGATCATTCAGAACTCAGCCGCCCGGATCATCACCCGCACCAAATCATCTGACCACATCACCCCTGTCCTCATCCAACTTCACTGGCTCCCAGTACACTACCGCATCCAATACAAAACCCTACTCCTCACCTACAAAGCTCTCCACAACCTAGCCCCCAGTTATCTCTGCGACCTCCTCCAAGAATACACTCCCTCCCGCTCCCTCCGCTCAACCTCTGCTGGACTACTATGTATCCCCACATCACGACTCACTTCAATGGGTGCCCGGTCATTCAGCTGTTCAGCACCCAGGCTCTGGAACTCCCTCCCCCCACACATAAAACAGTCAGACACCATTACAACCTTCAAGTCACAACTCAAAACTCACCTGTTCAAACTCGCACACAACGTCTAACTGATCACTGTTTTGATTGTTTTTTTGTTTTGTTTTGTCTTGTTTTTGTTTTATTTATTTCTTATTGCTTATGTTTATTTATTTATTTATTTATTTATTTTTTAAAAAATGTATGATGACTATATGCTCTGTAAGGTGACCTTGGGTGTTTTGAAAGGCGCCTCTAAATTAAATGTATTATTATTATTATTATTATTGTTAATTCATATTTTTTCAGTCCAATTTTGCGGCAAGCCATCAGCTCCTTCGTAGCTTTCATCACTTCCATCATTGTTACTGTGTCTTCACCGATCAGTTCCACACTCACTGTCAGTTCTTTAGTATATGTATTTTCTTTATCTCCAGCCTCTTCTCCCCTCTGGTCTTTCTTTCTGTGATCTACTAGTCTTTCATGGGCTTCCGTAGTTGTAAGAACAGAGTCGCAGACGCCACCGGACGGTAGCTAAGCTATCTAGGCTATTTTCGAATTACGAAAATGAAAAATAAATAAATCAAGAGTCAATCGGGATATCAGGTTATGGGACCTAAAAAGAATTTACAGATGGAGGAGGATGTTGAGGACATAAAGAAGTCGCTCAACTTCCTGACGGAGGAAGTTACTGCTGTCAGAAAGCTTCAGAGCAGTTTTCTGGACCTCGTAAAAGAGGTAAAAACTTTACTTACTTTCTTGCCGACCTGGAGAATAAAGTAGAAGAGCTAGAACAGTACACCAGGATCAATAATGTGATTGTCTCCGGGCTGCAAGTCAAACCCCGGTCATACGCCCGGGCGGTGACAGCTGACAGCGAGGGGGGGCACGGTGAACTGGATGTTGGCTCAACGGAGCAACAGGTGGCTGCCTTCCTGCAGTCCAAAGGGATACACCTGAACTGCAATAATATCGAGGTATGCCACCCTCTGCCAAGGAGAAATAGCAGTGACAAACCGGCCATAATCATCCGGTTTGTCAATAGAAAGCATAAGATCGCTCTGCTGAGAGAAGGTAGACGTCTGAAGGGAACGGATGTATACCTAAACGAGCATCTCACCAAACGTAACGCCGAAATAGCCAAAAACGCACACTACCTCAAGAAACAGAAAAAAATACAAAACACCTGGACCACAAACTGCAAGATTTTCATCAAACTCAACGGGCCACCGGAGGAAGCTAAAGTGCTGGTAATTAGAGATGTCGCAGAGCTGGTCAAATACCAATAATCAACAATTGGAATATGAGGTAACATGCAGACACACACACAATCATGACACACACTGACGGAATGCAGTCAAATACACCTGGAATTAACACCGAAATATATCAGAGGATAATCGAGCAAGACCAACTGGAGTTAAAAACATGCGAGTACTCTGATCACAATCTACCTGATTTGGAACATGACATAGACCCGGACAATAATTTCTTCTTGAATATTAACAATGACAACAAATGCTGCTACTACACAGATGACCAGTATAACCGGGACATTACTTCAAAGGGCAAACTATCAATTATACACTTTAATAGCAGGAGTATGTATGCAAATTTCAATAATATCAAGGAATATGTAAATACATTCACACAACCATTCAACATAATTGCCATATCTGAAACATGGATCAACACGGACAAAGGGATAGACTTCGAACTAAATGGTTATGAACTCAGGTATAATAATAGAAAAAACAAGGGTGGAGGAGGAGTAGCAATATATGTGGATGTGTCGTTAAACTTTAGGGTATTGGATTGTATGACAACTGTGGTTGATAACTTACTGGAATGTATAACAATTGAAATCTGTAAAGAAAAACACAAAAATGTCATAATTAGCTGTATATATAGGGCTCCTGGGTCTAGCATTGAAATATTTAATGAATGGATAGAGGGCATGTTTTCTCAAATAAATAGCAAAATAGTTTTTATCTGTGGAGATTTCAATATCGACCTGTTAAATCCTAACAAACACAACATTACAGAGGAATTTGTCAATACAATGTACAGTATGAGACTAATTCCGAAAATCATCAGACCCAGTAGAATGAAATCAAAAACAACACAATAAGTGGATTATTGATTAATATATTAGTGACCACTTGCCAGTCTTTACAATCTATGACTGCAATTACAAGAATAAGCTAGATAAACAAACAGATTACAAACGAGTAAAGTCAGAAGAATCCATCAACGCCCTAAAAAACGACTTAGTGGCTCTGAACTGGGAAATAATACACCAAGCAAATGACATTGACATGAAAATTGGAAAATTTTCTACGAATATTTAGGTCATTATATGATAAAAACTGTCCAATTCAATTGGACAGTTTTTATTATACAACTAAAATATACCAAGTGTCCATGGATCACAAAGGGATTACGAAATGCCTGTAAAAAGAAAAACACACTTTACAGAGATTTCCTAAGACACAGAACTAAAGATGCAGAGAATAAATATAAAATATATAAAAATAAATTAATTAATATTATAAGAACAAGCAAGAAAGAATACTATAAGAAAATATTAAATGATAACAAGAACAATATTAAAGGAATATGGAATATACTAAACAGTATTGTAAGAAATAGCCCTAGGCAAATAAGTTATCCTAAGTATTTTATTGATAAGGATAATGCAAATTATAATATGGATGACGTAGCTAACAGTTTTAATCAATTATTTGTAAATGTTGGACCTGAACTGGCAGAAAAAATTCCTGATCCAGGGACATCTGGTGAAGATTATAGTACATTATTGGAGAGAAATCCCTACTCAATGTTTCTCAAAGCAGTAGAGGAGAAAGAAATATTGGATATTGTTACAAAATTTAAAAACAAAAAGTCTACTGATCTTAATGACCTCGACATGACATTGGTCAAGAAAGTCATTGAGGGGATTTCAAAACCATTGACGTTTATCTGTAATTTATCATTTCAAACTGGTAAATTTCCAAACAAAATGAAAACAGCAAAAGTTATACCACTGTACAAAACTGGGAACAAGCATCACTTCACAAACTACAGACCAGTCTCGCTACTTCCACAGTTCTCAAAAATATTAGAAAAAATCTTCAACAATAGACTAGATACATTCTTAGAAAAGCACAAATTAATTAATGACAGTCAATATGGATTCAGAACCAACAGATCAACATCACTTGCAGTAATAGAATCAGTTGAGGAAATAACAAACGCCATTGAACAGAAAAAATATGCAGTAGGGGTATTTATTGATATCAGAAAAGCTTTCGATACAATCAATCATGACATTTTATTTGATAAATTGGAAAGGTATGGAATAAGGGGGATAGTATTGGATTGGGTTAAAAGCTATTTGAGCAAAAGACAGCAGTTTGTGAAGTTGGGGAATTGTTCTTCAACATGTTTGGACATTGCTTGTGGCGTCCCTCAGGGGTCAGTGTTGGGTCCTAAGCTGTTCATATTGTATATTAATGATATTTGTAATGTTTCAAATGTCTTGAGGTTGGTTTTGTTTGCTGATGACACTAATATTTTCTGTTCTGGGGAGAATTTAAAACAACTAGAAAAAATCATCACTAAGGAAATGAGCAAAATAAAAACATGGTTTGATACAAACAAACTATCATTAAACTTAAGCAAAACAAAATTAATGTTATTTGGTAACTGCAGAAAAAACACAGAAATACATATAAATATAAATGGAGTTGAAATTGAAAGAGTTTACGAAAATAAATTTCTTGGGAATATAATCGACGGACGATTCAGTTGGAAATCACACATTACACACGTACAATCAAAACTATCAAGAAGCATTTATGTATTAAACAAAGTAAAATTGGTTCTAGATCAAAAATCACTCCGTATTCTCTACTGTTCACTAGTCTTACCATACCTCAATTACTGTACGGAAGTCTGGGGCAACACGTACAAAACTTCATTACATTCACTTACTATTCTCCAAAAAAAAGCCATTCGCATTATTCACAATGTGAGATATCTGGATCACACTAACCCACTATTCATACTGTCAAAATTATTAAAATTCACAGATCTGGTGGAATTTCAAACCACACAGATAATGTTTAAGGCTAAAATCAACATATTACCCTTAAACATACAAAAATTATTCAGTGATCGTGAGGGGGGCTATAATTTAAGGGGAAAATTAAATTTCAAAGTGAACAGCGTCCGTACGACCAGGAAAATGTTTTGTATTTCAATATGTGGTGTAAGACTGTGGAACAGTTTGAGTGGGGAGATCAAGGAATGTCCAAACATTAATCAGTTTAAAGTAAAATACAAAGAATTGATTTTTACACGGTACAGGGATGAAGAAGGTGTCTAACATAGTGTATATGTTTTCATGTATGTATATATTGGACAATCACTTTAGAATATTGAATGTTTAATTAGATATTATTAAAAGATAACTTGACAATATTATTAGATAAATACGCAGGTAGTAATGAATTGTATCATATTGTAAACTAATGTATATTAATATACAATTATTTTTTGATGATTATTATATAAGGAAGCTAATCATTATAGATAAATAAATTAGGAAGAAGGGGTGAGATTAAATAAGTTTTCTTCTTCTCACCCCTTTTCGAACAGGTAAAGCAAGTGTAAGACAGTTTCTTCTTTTGTGGTTTTCATTGTGAGTAAACATTATTTTATTGTAACTGTCCACTTGTTTCATTTATTTGATTGTTTATTATTATTATTTTTTATTATTGTTTACTTGTTTGAAATAAAAACTTTTTCAATTCAATTCAAAAAACTCCATTCAAGCCTTTTTCGTTGACATTTTGTCCGTCCACGGGATAATCCTTGCCAAAACAATGGGAGATCTGGGAGATGTATAGAGAAAAAAATAAATAAAGTACCTTCTCAAGCACAAACGATCCAACAAACACTACACTGCTCTGTGCAGTCTTACTCTTCGCACACCTGAACGGTATCAGACCAAACGTGATCAGGCGTACTTTTTATTTTTTATCCCGTCACTACTTACAGCACCTGGTCTTCCGAGGAGGTCTCCCATCCAAGTACTAACCAAGCCCGATCCTGCTTAGCTTCCGAGATCTGACGAGATCGGGGGTGTTTCAGGGTGGTATGGCCGTAAGGAATTTTTGTCGGGACCATATTAGCTTTTATACAGGAGGAGCACGTAAGGAGTGAGAGTTCTACCTTGACCAGAGACGGGACGTGTACAGAAACAATGATTAGATCCATAATGAATGATATAAATTAATGAATGAATGAATATGTTATTCCAGACTCAGAGTTCCATATTTGAACGCAATGCATTACACTGCTTGGGCGTCATCGTTTGCGTGATCTTTTGAAGAAACGTAGCGTTGCAAAACCTGGGATGGTCTACAGTGGACCGCCGTCATTGCAGCTCTCTGCTGCTCCCTGCTAGCAGCGTCACTACACTGTCCACATGTTTCACAAATAGAGTTTGGAGAGACGTTGTCAGTGTCTGTATGTTGCTTAAATTCTCAATCAAAAATTCTTTAACAAAAAAGAGTTTACAATTTATATTCAAATTCAGTATTTACAGTAATTTACAATCTTTTCCAGTCATAACTAAACAGACAGTATGACACACACAAGAGATACCGATAGTGGATAATCACAAATGTATACAACAATCACATAGAGAGGTTAGTCCATACGCTTAGGAGGGCAGATACCAACCAACCCTAACCATACACAACAAACATGTGCGGCGGAGTAGTCTGCCAGGCCTTAACAAGCAAGAAAAAAAGTGCCAACACTACACACTACATCCTAACATCCCTGATTCCGTTACCATGACTAAAGTGCTGTTCCTAACAAAATACTTGTGAAAATCCTCCCTCCTAAGCGTGTGGACCAACCTTACATTCTTTTTAAAAGTTGCCACAAACAACTCCCATACCCGTATCACCCTCCCCTCATATTGCGCAACATTCCTCCTACACACAATTGCATGACGGACAGTGCTCAACGTAAAGTTCACCAAATTTACATTCATATCTTTCACCTTTCCAACCACACCAAACAACAACAATTTCTTCCATTCAACATCATTCCCAACCTTGATCCCAGTGTACACTCAACAAATCCTTCACCTTCTCAAAAAAGACAAACAACATTGAACATTCAATGAAATAATTATCAAAGGTCTCATCCACCTCTTTACAAACATTGCAGACTCTACCCACATTCCTATCAATTTGGTGCAAAACAACATTCGTGAAAACCCTATTGTGCCTGATCTTACAATAGTTGTGCTCATATTCAATAGAGTTATACTTCACATTCAAGTTGCCCCACATTTTCTTTGCGTCAAACCCCTCAAAAAACCTTCCCCACACCTTCTCTGACGCTGGCCTCTTCATCCCACCACCCATCAAATCCATATACACACTTTTTGTACTGACATCCTCAAACTTAACTCTCTTACCTCCCCTCTCCACCCCCAACTCGAACATCCTGTTCTCCTCGCCCATCCCTCCCTGTCCTAACAGCAGTGTCATCCACCCTGTACCAATACTTTCCCTTACTCTTCTATACATCCCAACAATCACAGCCTCCCTCACGTCTCTATTAACCCTCCTTACATCCCTTATGATAATGTCTTTCAGGGCCTTCTGCTGTATGCGAACATTGCACATGCTAAACAGCACCTTATTTTTAACTGTTTTGTTTAACTAAACTCTGCTCTTTGTACAGATTTTTAGTAGTTTAGTTTATTTATCTACTTTTATTTGAAGTATATTTTGTGTCTAGGGAACTTGCAAATTAAGAATTTCATTGCCCAGTGTAAACTATGTTTCCATTGTGTATATGACAATAAACGATATTGTATCTTGTATGATCACCTGTTCCGCCTTAAAAACGCTTCCACCCTCCAACATTAAATGCTTGGCCTGTTTCATACCGGCTTTCTCAAAATGTTTACTGACCAGTATTCTGTTATTGTGAAGTATTTTTGGGTTCTGAAAGATTGGCTGATTCAGAACCTCGGCTCTGTCTACACACTCATACTTCACATACTCCCTATATACTCCATATTTCCCCCATGCCTCAAAAACCTCTCTTTAGAAATACGACATCCCTTGACACCTGGGTTTGTTAAACATCATAAAAAGACCATTGACACCACAACCACCATACCTGTGCAAATAGTCCTAAAAAAAAAACATCCAACAATACTCCTCCTTACCAAATAAATATTTCTTAATTGTTTTCACTTGTAACGCCCTTTTCTTCACCTCCACATCTATCAATTTCAGTCCTCCATCCTCATACCCATTCGTCAAGGCCTTGTGCGCAATTTTGGCCGGTTTCCCATCCCAAAAAAATGTTAACAGCCCCATTAAAATCCTTTACTACCCACAATGGTAGATCCAGGGTGCTCAGCACATGATTCACCCGTGACATCATCAAGCAATTCACCACAATCACCTTGCCCCTCAGTCTCAACTTCCTCATCTTCCATAAATTCAAATTCTGCTTCACTTTATTCAGAACCCCTGTCCACTTGACATCCCTTGCCTCATTTTCATCCACACCCACATTCACACCTTATACCTTTATCATCCCCTTAGAAACAGTCAGCGGAATGTCACACTCGCTCATATCCACTGCCCCTACACAAAGGATCTCTGACTTTTCCAGGTTAATTTTTTCCCCCCGATGCACTCCCATATATTCCCAATAACTCAATTACCCTTTTCACACTGGCCAAATTCCTAACTGTAATGCTTGTGTCATCTGCGTATTGATGGATTAAACTCCTACCTCCTCCAGGGATATTGATGCCTTGTATGTGCTGATCCTTTTTCAGCATGGTGGCTAATGGTTCAGCCGTTATACTGTACAATAATGCAGATAACGGACAACCCTGCCTAACTGACCTGTCTAATCTAAAACTATCCGTCAATACCCCGTTACACTTAACCCTACTCTTTTCAGTACTATACAATAATCTAATCCACTTCACTAACCTATCCCCAAAACCAAATCTCTCTAGCGCCCTTAACATAAACTCATGTTCTACCCTATCAAAAGCTTTGTTAAAATCGACACTCAAAACTACACCTTCCTCTTCTTTCATATGCCTCACTACATCCCTAACTGACCCTATCGTGTCCGCTATATCTCTCCTTGGAATACTGTAAGCTTGCGTTGATGAAACTATGGTCCCTACTACCGACTTAATCCGATTAGCTAAAGTTTTGGCCAGTACCTTATAGTCAGTGTTCAACAGACTCAACCCTCTGTAATTCCCTAACTGCAATTTACGACTATTCTTGTACACTACCGCTATCAACCCCGTCGACATCGACTTACTAACCGTCCCTAACCTTTCCATTTCCCAATATACCTTTAATAAAATCGGACAGAACAACTCACTAAAGCACTTGTAAAACTGCCGGCAATCCATCAGAGCCAGGACTCTTGTTATTGGACAGGCTGCTGATGGCCGCCATCACCTCCGACTCTACTAACTCACACTCACATACTTCCCTATCACTATCCGATAACACATGCTCAACCATCCCTAATATCTTGTCCACACTATCCTTATCTACATTGCCTTTGCTAAATAAATCACTGTAAAACCCCTGCACTCTCTCCAACACCCCCACAAAATCATTTACCACTTCCCCTCTCTCATCCTCTATCTGAGCTATGTATGTTCTACCCTGTTTCCGTTTTTCCAGCCCCAAAAAGAAAGACGTACATTTCTCCCCATCCACACATGCTGCGCCCGACTCCTAACTATCGCCCCTTTACACCTCTCCCTTTCATAAGATTCTAATTCCCCTTTAATGCCTATGTAGTCAGCTAAATCCCTATTCACAACGTCATCTAACCTCCTCAATTCCTCAGCCATTCGCTCTCTCAATACACATTCCGTCCTCCTCTTTACTTGACTCCGCTTTTTACAATATTTTATACTCAACATTTTCACCTTTATCTTCACACATTCCCACCATTCACACACGTCTGCATCATACCCCACAAAATTCATTTGCTCCTTAACACACCCTCTGATCCCATCTCAATATACTCGCTCTCTTCCAACACACTTGTATTCAAACACCAAACTCCCCCCCTGTCCCTCTACTTCTGTCACCCATCTGAAAGATTATTGCTGCATGATCACTATAACCAGTGAATTTATACTGTACACTGCTCAAAGTATCAGCGATGTCCTGCCGTGCTAAACATAAATCGATCCTACTTTGCTTTAGCATCCCGTTCACTATCTGCCTCCTAGAAAATTCCCTCTTGGCAGCATTTCTAATGTTAAGTATTTTAAGAAGCTGCATTACCCTCACATAACCTCTAGGAAGCAGGACCAAACAGATGAGCCGTAAATACTATACATAGCCACAAGGGGAGCAAGACCTTATTGAAGGCTGCTCCCTCCACAGAAGGCATCACCTTTAGTTAGGGGAAGAAGCCGAAGCCATTACGTCACCCCGGCCACGCCCACTACATAGGACACGGCCACTTGACGTCCCCTAGCGGGTGATTCGAAGCTAGGAGCCCAGAGATCAATAGGTAGACGGCAGAGAGCCACCGGGGGGGCTTGAAGTAGATCACGGTATTTTCCTCTCCACGCGTTAGATACAATTCCCTCCCTTAAGCTTCATAGTTACCATACCGAAACATGCCTACTTTATAACAAATAAAGTGAGTTAAAAGCAACCCGGGATTGGACTATTTTCTTCGAAGAATGCAGCAATACTAACCCTCCACACATCCACCAAACCCCCATCCTCAATCATTTTTAACAAACCCTTCCGGGCCGAATCCTGTCTAAAACTATCTCCCCTATAAACATCCAGTTGCTACAAAACACATTAAAATCACCCACGAGAACACAATTCCTATTGCAGAGCAAACCAAGAGAGATAAAAAGTAACCTTTTTTCCGCTTCTCTGTTCGGTGCGTATACATTAATTAGTGTTACGTATTTTAAGAACATAAGCTGCCCCCACATAGCCTCTAGGAAGCAGATTCAAACTCACAAGCTGTATTACCCTCACATAGCCACAAGGAAACAGGACCGAACATATAAGCCGTAAATACTGTACATAGCCACAAGGGGAGCAGGACCTTACTGAAGGCTGTAATAGCTACTCCATCCACAGAAGGCAGCACCTTTAGACAGCTGAGGAAGCCAAGGCTATACGTCACATAGGCCACGCCCAACTAGGTATTTAAAGGTTGTATAGGTGATTTGCTTTTTTGGCCATTTTTGCAAAATTACTTGAAATCCTTATCATAACCCGCTTACAGCCACTGAGTTAGAAGTACTGACATGAAAATTAAACAAGTCAATCATCTGTGGAACGGGCAGGGCTCGAAAAACTCCAGCCAATCATTTCCATTGCCACCGAGTTGCATTGGACAGTAAGTACGTCAATCAAACGGTCGTACTGCACTCCCCCTCCCCCGCGCCCCGCGCGCGACCCCTTCGTGCAGTACTCGTGACCCAGAGCAAGCTCCTGTTTGTTGTTATCCTGCGGTAGCTACTGGAACTAGTTAATCCACATTTGGACCTAGCAGTAGAAGACAATTTCCATGGCAGACAAGACGCCACCATCCCCACCACCACCACCACCACCACCAGCAAAGAGAAGGAAAACTCTTTTCAGAGAGTAATTGATAATAAAAACGCTGAAAGAGAAAAACTGAAATCAAGAATAATCCTAGGCGCTGCTTTCGAACGTTGGCGGCAACTGAAGGACGAGAAGGGTCTAAAAACCGATGCTTGTGTGGCGGTTGACTAGTTTCAAAGTTTATACCGTTTATACTCGGTAATACCGGTGTGGAGACGAGTGTATTACTCGGTGTGAAAATGTCCACACCGCGGCAACCCTAGTGAAAACCAGGACTTCCAATACAATTATATGAAACAAACATACATTTTCTAAAAATAGTAATGATTTATGTGACCGTTTAATGTTTATAACATCTGGTCCAACCATTGCAGCGAGAACGTATTCTCAGCAGGGGGTGCTGGGGAAAAAAAAAACTCAGCCTGCACTAGACTCGCAACTCGTTACATTGATAAAAAAAGATGTATAGCAGCGCAGCTCAATTACACCAGTGCATGCGCGGACAGTTGAAAATCGATCGTTCACATCCAGCTGCTCACAGAACAAGTTTAGCGCACCACCGCTACCCTCACACTTTTTCATATAACCTTTTTTCAGCACTAGGTCATATGAGCATTAAATAAATGCTGCGTCTCAAAATGCCTTGGACAGCAGCGAGGATGCCTCGCTTTGCCACGGGCCGAAACAGTTCGGAGCGACCACAGCCAGAGCGAACACAGCGGGGCAGAGGAGTGTCAGGAATAGTCTTTGGTGTACACATCAGTACGGCCTATTTGCACTACTGTTTAGTGGCAATGCAGTGTTTTATTCGATGCCTTTTTATTTTCGTATATTATTTCAATGAATACAATTTATTTATTCATAAAAAACGGATCTGGTCTTCAAATCTTTTTTCCAAATATAGGTCGTCTTACAATGGGGTTTGTGTTTATATTCGGACCAATACGGTACAGCGGGCGCTCACATGACATTAAGCATTTCCTGGTGCATAATGTGACGCTTCAGAACCTAAAATCCCGTTTCTCCCCGTTGACACGACAACACATAACCGGCGTTTTCAAAAATCTCCACTTTGGCCGGAGTTTTTAGAAATCATCGTTTTCTGTGATAAGACAGGGCCTCGGACAGGGGGTGTTGCAGCACCCCCAGCACCCCTACTTCCCGCGGTACTGGGTGCAACTTACAGCTGAATGTAGTGCCATGTTGTTAAACGAAAACCTAAGCTAGCCTGGCTCGCTCTCGCGCATCTCTGTTCGCGCTCGTGCATGATTGCGCGTCCAGGTAATTGGAATGGGTGGAGTCAGAGTCAGCGTTGAAGGAGAGGGGGTAGGACCATTTGAGTTGTGTATTTTCAAAATCTGCTGGCGTTTCGCAAATCACCTACCCAACCTTTAAACGGGTCCGGAAGCAAAAAAAAGGCAGAAACTTCCGGTAGTTCAGACTTGTGGGTTGGAGGTATTGACCAGCTGGGAGTCACTCGCACGTGTTCAATACAATTCCCCTCCTTTTGCTCCGTAGTTACCTTACCGAAATACAAATAAAGTGAGACCTCTTTCTTCGAATAACTTTCTGGCATTTTAGCCTGTATCCAGTTTGTTTCCTGCAGCACTTAAATATCGGATTTCAAATTGATTAACACCCCACCAAACTTCCGCATATTGTTAAGACCGTTGATGGTAATTGAGGTGAGTGTGACCATTGAAACCAAAAGACAAAGAGTGGGTATTACTGTTAAAATCATTTTTTTTTACGTACCCCTTACATTTTCACGTTTCTCTGTTCCTCATCGGAATCAAACCTCTCCTGCGTCTGACCCTGGGCGCCCTCTCCCTACAAACACCCAACGCCTCATTCACCGACTTATTCTCTCTATTCTCTCCGTTCCATCAGCCAGTGTGGGGGGGGAACTTATAGCCGCCATACCACGCCAATGAGACGCGTCGGCTGTAGCCTCTCTAGTCCCAGCACAAGACCCCTCGGCTGCATCTCCCTCTACTGTAGGGCACGCGGGCGCCTGTAAAGAGAGGAGCCCCGCTTGAGAGCTCCTCCCCCCCCCCCATACCTGTGCCCCCATCTCCCCCTGTTGCCGGGGCCATTGACACAACCAAGTCAACTACTAGGCTAGACCCCGTGCCATGTCCCGCCTCGTTCCTCAACTGTCCAGACCCCCGCGGCACCCTGGCTACGCCCTCCGCTGGTGTAGGGTGCCCAGATGCCGGTAGAGAGGAAAGCTCTACTTGAGAGCTTTGCCCCCCGGGCATCCCCGTGCTCCCCACACCCGGGTCCTTCAGCACAACCTGTAGCTGACTGTCCAAGCCTGTCTCCCCGTCAGACAGCTCCCCGTGCTCCATCTCCTCTTCCTCACTCTCTTCCTCACTCTCTTCCCCTCCACTTTCCTCACTCTCCAACGATACAGCCTTTGAAGCCGGATCAACTGAGAGGGCACCCGCTCCCACCTGCTCCTCCCTACACACACAATTTTCCGTTCTATTACCACACTCTGTGTGTGCATTTACATTTCATCACAGCCACACACTCCCTTGCAGGGTGTCCCTGCTTCCCGCACTTCCTACACAGGAATTCAAGACAGTCCCTCACTATGTGTCCAGGCTGGATGCACAATCTAAAAACCTTTAGAGGGATTGGTATGTACCAATCTCGGGTCAGCTGATATAAGGGAGGCGTGTCAGTCCCGAGGGGGGGAGCTAAAAGGCGGAAGCTAGGCCATGTGCTCTCTGTATATGCTCTGTTATGTGAGAAGAAAATGGAAATAAAAGTAATTTTGCTTCACCACTGCCTTTTTGTGCTGATCCTAAGACCGCTCGACATTCTACCTTTTGACACGTATAGCATCCCTCATTGTTTGTCATGGATGGCACGGAAATATTCAGCACCCTTTTCGGTGTCAAAACGTGTGGACCAAGGCAAGGACCGTACTTCTTTGTTGAACTTCACCTTTACAAAGCGTGTTCCCTCACATATTGTCATCCCAGGCCACTTCCTCCTTGCAATAGGCGAAACTGCCTCCACACCCCAGTCCGCAAGCTTCTTGAGAATCTCCTCAGCCGTAATGTACACCGGTAGACTCATGAAGGATACCACCATCTCATCTGATGTCAAGTCTTTTGCGACGACGCTGGTCCCCCTTATCTTAAAACCATCCAACAATCGCCGCTTCCCGTTGGGGTGATTCATCGTCACTTCATATTTGTTCAATGAGAGGTAGCGACATCCCAACACCAATCCACACACACTCTGCATCGCCCTTAACATCTCCATCATCGGGATCTTCTCCTCTCCCACCAGCACCACAGCCACAGACAACTCCCTGCTGTAGCTCGGGCCACCATCCGCAACCTTGTCTTCCTTCTCTCTCTCGCTGCTCTCTCCGGAGTCAGCGGTCTCCCGCCCAGTACGTCCTCCGATGTCCCCTTCGCCATACAACCACCATCCGTCGCCGCACCAGGAGCCGTGTTCCGTTCCATGTTGTCTTCCATTCCAGTTGTCAAAACCGTGTGACATCGGAAAAAAATGAACTAAAGTGTATTAATACTCCCCCAAACAGCAAGCTGTCGGGGGAATAAACAACTAACCAAAAATATATCAATAAATACTTAATTTAACACCAAAAAAACTCCTCGCTCCAACACCGTCCACCTCGCACCACTCGAGCACACCAAACCTCAATGGGCGTATCACTTCCTCAATGGGCGTATCACTTCCTCAATGGGCGTGTTCAGGGGGGTATGGCCATAAGCAATTATTGCGGGGTCCGTACTGGCTTTTATACAGGAGCACACAAGGAGTGAGAGTGCTGCCTTGGCCAGAGACGGGACTTTTACAGAAACAATGATTAGATCCATAATGAATGAAAGAATTGAATGAATGAATACGTTATTCCAGACACAGAGTTCCATATTTGCACAATGCATTACACTGCTTGGGCGTCATCGTTTGCGTGATCTTTTGAAGAAACGTAGCGTTCTATGTCGTATAGGCTTCGCTTTTTAAGGCTATCGCTATTGGGTTATCCCTAGGCGTGAGCCGTAGCACTGAAATATTTGTAATCCCCGCGCACAGCGTGGGCCTCAACAACGACCGCAGTTCGCAAATATAGTCAGGCGCCGGCGGATGTTCTGTTCTCCCATTTTCTTCAGGACGATCCTGTAGCATACTGAAGTAAATAAATAGATATTATGGACTCGAAGACGATCCGCATCTGCACGGGTTACATCTTGCCGTATGGCGGCCATGAGGTGTGCGAGGGCTGCCTTGGGCATGAACATCGCCGCTCTGTCTTTGTCGGCATTGTGGACAGCGCAAAGCCGACCCTGCCGCCGCCATTGCTGAATGGGCCGACGACGTCTCCCCCGGCCTCCCCTCTCCGAATGGAGAGGCCCGGGGCAGCAGCATTGCCCGTCTCTGCCGCCACCTCACTTCCAGTGATTGGAGCTTTGGTGGCAGAGCTAGCGGGCATTATCGCCAGGGCAGCCGCAAACCTTGGATTTGCGGTGCCCTATGCCTCGAGCCCGGACCAGCTGCATGGCATCTGGGGGCTCGAGGCCGCGACACGCCCCGCCCGTTTCGACCCGATCTGGCCGAAGTTTCCTGCCATCAGACCGTACTTCAGTGGGACTGCGGCGGAGCCCGGGAAGCTCGTGGTCCCGGTGAAAACATTTATCCAGGTCACGAAGACGGAGGGTCTGACAGACCGGGGTTACAGGGCGGTTCCCGCTGGATCCCGCTCTGTGTGCTGTCTTTGGAGTGAAGCCGGGGCTTAGCGACCGCTGCCCCACTCCCGCTGCTTTTAAAAAGGCGACCTCGCCCTGCTTACCAGGTCCGCCCAACTCCATCGCAGGCTGCGGCGAGTGGCCAGCAAAGGCCTCGGGCAGCGGGCTCATGGGACGATGTCCCGCCCCACGAGCGCCGGCTATTACGGGGCGAGGGAGAAACGTGCGACAGCGAGATGCGTTCGCTCACAGACCATGGCCAAACACACTCCTGTACACTATCCCGCCCGTCCCCCTGATTCCCCAAGTCTTGGATCGAGTCCAAGAGGAGCGGCTGTATATGATTCTCATAGCACCGCAACGCACGAGTGCACCGTGGTTTCCCTGCCTCCAGTGTCTGCTCTCGGGGCCGCCGAAGGAACTCCCTTGTCGGCGGGACGCTCTCTCACAGGCAGGGGGAGCAATCATAGATTACTCAGAGATCGGCCAGCGCTTGTGGGCCTGGCCGCTGAAAGCGATCTCACCCATCTCTTGTGCCCCGTACGCACGCTTGCCTGTTATGTGAAGCGCACGGAGGCTCTGCGCAAATTTCAACAGTTATTTGTGCATTACAGAAAACATTCCCAGGGCCTCCCCCTGACGAAACAACGGCTGTCGCATTGGCTGTGTGATGCTATCACACAGGCTTATGTGTCAACGGGGGAAGAGCCGCCTGAGACTATCAGAGCTCACTCGACCAGAGGAATATCGTCCTCTGTTGCTCTGCAAAGAGGGATGCCTATGGAGGATATCTGCACAGCAGCCTCCTGGGCTTCCCCATGCTCTTTCATTAGGTTTTACCTGAGAGACATGTCGCGCCTCTCTATGACACACTCAGTTATAGGTGCTTTGTCAGAGTGAGTGTGATTGTGTGACTATTCCCCTCGCATATTAGACAATGTGAGGAGGAGTCAAATATTCATGCTGAGAGCTTGTGTCTTATCAGACACATTGGAGCTGCTCGTTGATGACGTGCCGTTAGACGCATGACATATGTTATGCTACGTCTGACGCATGATACTAGCGCGTATGTAGCTGTGTTTCTGGTACTGATCGGGACCAATGAGGCATAGACTATATCGTGCTTCGCCCTTTAACCCAATAGTGATAGCCTTAAAAGGCGAAGCCTATACGACATAGAACGATAGTTACGTATTGTAACTCTAGATTCTATGAGTATAGGCGCAGCCTTTTAAGTATCGGCCTCATTGTCCTTTAAATAGCTGAAGAAAAGCTGTTTATTGGGAGCAGAATGTCCGCCGGCGCCCGCCTATATCTGCGAAATGCGGACGTCGTTGAGGCAAGCCGCACGCGGACGTAATTGAGGCCCACGCTGTTGGTGGGCGGGGATTACAAATTTTTCAGTGCTAAGGCTCACGCCTAGGGATAACCTAATAGCGATAGCCTTAAAATGCTGCGCCTATACTCATAGAATCTAGAGTTACAATACGTAACTATCGTTTCACTGAGACAGTGGGAGAAGGGGGGAGAGGAGGAGGAGATTCACGAAGGGGGATAGAAGGAGGGAGGGGAGAGGGGGGTGTTGGATTCACGAGGAGGAGGATGGTGCGGAGGGAGGGTGGTGGTGTGGGGCTTTCGCTGAGACAGTGGGAGAAGGGGGGGAGGAGATTACGAGGAGGGTGCGGAGAGAGGGGGGGTAGAGGTGGGGGGAGGGGTCCTCGGGTGTAAGGGGCCTGGAGTTAGGGAGGTGGGGACTTTACGAGCGAAAGGGGTAAGGGGGGAACTCGTACCTTAATTATTCATCGTCTTTAATAACAAAATACCAACAGACTTGAATGTAAGCATGCATTCCAGGGTGGTATCAGCGGATCGGCAGAAAAGATAGTATCCACTCCGAACGTCCGCTACTGCTTATTGAGCTACTGCTTAGGAACACAGACCTTGCCGGCCTTAGGAAAGGTCAGAAGAATGGGAGAAGTGAAAGATAGTAAGGATTGGATTGGAACTCTCGTTAATATACTATTTTGGCCCGATCTACACAGAGACCAATAGTGGAGGACTTCACCTCGCACCCAGTACCAAGAATAATCGCTAACAAGTACTCAAAACAACTCAAGAGTGGGGCATGAAAGACAAAGCCACTCTGTGGGGGAGGGGGGGGGGTCAAAGTGGAGGCTTTGAAACGCAGAGGGCAAGGTGTATTTATGAGGAAGGGGGGAGGGAGGGCCTATTTCCAGACAGACAGACACACACATACACCAAGAGTATTTACAGATACCTCCACATGTATACATAAATATTATTCTCCCAAAGATGTCGAATGCTATACGTGTCAAAAGGTAGAATGTCGAGCGGTCTTAGGATCAGCACAAAAAGGCAGTGGTGAAGCAAAATTACTTTTATTTCCATTTTCTTCTCACATAACAGAGCATATACAGAGAGCACATGGCCTAGCTTCCGCCTTCTAGCTCCCCCCCTCGGGACTGACACGCCTCCCTTATATCTTATCCCTTATCCGTCCTTCGGAGGAGACGTAAAACCGAGGTCCTGACTCACTGAGGTCATAAAAGATCCCAGGGCACTTATCGCAAAGAGTAGGGGTTCCCCCGGTGTCCTGGCCCAACCAGGCTCATTCAATCTGGCCCCCTAATCATCCCCCTGTATAATTGTATAATTGGCTGACTCATTAATTCCCTCACCCTCCACCTCGAGCTGGTGTGTGGTGAGCGTTCTGGCGCAGATTGGCTGCCGTGCATCACCCCTAGTGGGTGCTACACACTGGTGGTGGTGAGTGAGGTCCCCCCCTTCAATGTAAAGCGTCTTTGAGTGTCTAGGAAAAAGCGCTATATAAATTCAATGCATCATTATTATTATTATTATATCAGCTGACCCGAGATTGGTACATACCAATCCCTCAAATATCGGCGGGGGTGTTTACATATCAATCAAAGTATATGTTCAAACAAAGGTCATTGATTTGGCGGAGACGCAGCGGCGTCACTCGCGCACGCCCGCACCATATAGCTGTCCCCAGTCGGGCGCGCGCTTCCTAGAAGACCATGGATCGCACAGCTGACCACGGCGGTGAGCAGTTCTCCTTTTCACCACTCAATAAGCGAACCCGCCCACAATCGCATAATTCAACAAACCCCAAACAATATGCAGACAATATGCAGTAACTTGATTACTGGTGATTACTCTTGCATGTCAGATAAATGCCCTGGTGCGGCCTCAATACGGACGCGTGAGGACGTGCCAATAGCCGCGTTATCACAATACGTTACAACATTATAGACAAAATATTATGTGCTCAGAAACATGTGACATTACTGATGGTTTCCAACTTATTGCTATGGATTTAATGAGACTTAGAGGTCGAGGGCACTCAATGAGCGTGCGAAAACTGTTGTTATGATCAAAATATTGATATTTAAAGCAAACTCAAACTGAATACTTCAAATATTGGAATTAAATATACAAACTAAATATGATAGCTCCAGCTGTTGACTAGTGAAATGTGATAATTATACTATCACTTGAAACTGTAATGGATCTTTTGGGGAATATATCAATAAAGAGAGACAGACAGACAGAGACTGACAGAGAGAGTATATATATAATGTGGGAAAAAACGGTCTGTCTAGTTACTGGACCAGATGAAATGAGACGGAGAGGTAATAAAGTCTGTCGGCACGAGGACCTTGGATTTATTAAGTAAAGTGGCAACGGTTATACAGAGTCATAAAGCGTGAGAAATCGAATATGTCTAAGTCCCTAATCAGCGCTGATGGTTCGTCCGGAGCTTCGCCTCCGTGGAAGGTCTGCTTCAGAAGAAGGGTGATGAGTCCCTGTGTGGTACAGTTTTTATGCTGTATCCTCCTCTCGATGGGGTGTGTGCGTTTGAGGTGTGTGTGGTTCTGTGTGTTTTGCTTGGTCTTGGCTCCCAGGCCCTGGGAGAGCTTCGTAACGGGGGAGAGCTCCTCGTGTCTCCGGTGTGATAAATTAAAACGGGGGGGTGCCCCCCCAAAATGTCTCCTGTGTGATAATTTAATGTGGCTCTCAGGCCCCTGGTGTGGGCAGGGGTATCTCTTGGTTCCTCCTAACGGGGAAGAGCTCTCAATATGTCTCCTGTGTGATCAATTAATGTGGCTCTCCCGTTCTTGAGGATGACTGGTGTATTGTCTGAGTGTCCACCATCTGCCAGCCTGGGAGATGGGGCCTTCAGCTCCGGCCTTGACCTGACGATATATTATCATGTTTGTGTTCGTTGGGTTAGAGCAAGAGTTGACTATATTGTAATGTGTCCATGTGATGTGCTCATCAGGCTAGGGTAGGAGTTAGCTATATTTATAATGTACATGTGATGTACTCAGCAGGTTATTTTTCCCAACATATCCCCCTCAAGTCGTCGCAAGACGACTTTTACTCATTTGGGGTACGAGGGATAGGACTCCAGCACGGGACTACCATCATAACACCATTAGAAATAACAGAAAGAAGGCAAATGACCATAAAAACAAACAACCATGAGCATGGGACTAAAACAACTCGCTGGACCGGGTGTATGGGGAACCACGTGGGAGAAACGCTACCCATGCTTCAGACATGGGTATGCCATACACACCCCACCTAGGGGGTGGCATCCACCCCGGCCTTACATCGCGAGCAGACAATACCAACAATACTGGCAGCAGATGATACACAACAAAACCAACACCAAACCATAACAACAACAACAAAATGCAACAACAAAACTAACAGTAAACAATAACGATATAAACAAAAATGCAACAATCACACAAACACTACACAATAACAATCACAGGAAAGAAATGTAACCATGAAACACCTAAATAATAATAATAATATCAGAAAGATATGAGGTACACAACGAATGGCAATCCCCCTCAACCCATCCCTAGATGACCACACACTAAGGATGTGAGGAGTTAACTGGTCGTGTAACAATAAGCAATCACACGCATGGGGTACTCAGGGTAGGCCCGGGGCACGGGAACAACTAAGAAACCACGGAATAGTCCTGAGCGTCATCACGGGCAGGTGGACGCAAGGCGCCACCTGAGCATTAGACCCTTTTATTCAACTGCGCTCAGGACCTCATCTGATAAACGGGCAATCAAGGCCCCTGGAATCTCGCCCGTGTGTATCCCCGAGCTCCATCTAGTGGGACAGCGATATAAACAACAACATTTGCGTTCCCGGCGTCGGTTGCGTAGA